>NW_028249653.1:0-43830 GCF_964263255.1 Lissotriton vulgaris | reverse complement strand
GAGTAAGCAAAACTCTGTAAAAATGGCAGTTTTGGTCACTGTGAGGGTTTAAAAAGTGGTTATTCAACATGAGGCCCGATCCAAATGACATTTTGAATCATTTTTGGTAGAGTCCAAAAAATCCATTTTCTGATGAAAAACGATGACCCCGGACCAGTCGAACGTTGAAAAAATGGTCAATATTGATGAAATTTTAACATTTAATCTTTTGACTTTAAATGACGGTTGGATGTGAGTTATTACTTTTTCAACTAAAATAAGTGTGTTTAAAGTCATTTCTGTGCCTGAAATTGGTCAAAATTGAAGATTTTGAGTAATCAAAACTGTAAAAATGGCAGTTTTGGTCACTGTGAGGGTTTAAAAAGTGGTTATTCAACATGAGGCCTGATCCAAATGACATGTTGAATCATTTTTGGTAGAGTCCAAAAAATCAATTTTCTGATGAAAAACGATGACCCCGGACCAGTCGAACGTTGAAAAAATGGTCAATATTGATGAAATTTTAACATTTAATCTTTTGACTTTAAATGACGGTTGGATGTGAGTTATTACTTTTTCAACTAAAATAAGTGTGTTTAAAGTCATTTCTGTGCCTGAAATTGGTCAAAATTGAAGATTTTGAGTAAGCAAAACTCTGTAAAAATGGCAGTTTTGGTCACTGTGAGGGTTTAAAAAGTGGTTATTCAACATGAGGCCCGATCCAAATGACATTTTGAATCATTTTTGGTAGAGTCCAAAAAATCCATTTTCTGATGAAAAACGATGACCCCGGACCAGTCGAACGTTGAAAAAATGGTCAATATTGATGAAATTTTAACATTTAATCTTTTGACTTTAAATGACGGTTGGATGTGAGTTATTACTTTTTCAACTAAAATAAGTGTGTTTAAAGTCATTTCTGTGCCTGAAATTGGTCAAAATTGAAGATTTTGAGTAAGCAAAACTGTAAAAATGGCAGTTTTGGTCACTGTGAGGGTTTAAAAAGTGGTTATTCAACATGAGGCCTGATCCAAATGACATGTTGAATCATTTTTGGTAGAGTCCAAAAAATCCATTTTCTGATGAAAAACGATGACCCCGGACCAGTCGAACGTTGAAAAAATGGTCAATATTGATGACATTTTAACATTTAATCTTTTGACTTTAAATGACGGTTGGATGTGAGTTATTACTTTTTCAACTAAAATAAGTGTGTTTAAAGTCATTTCTGTGCCTGAAATTGGTCAAAATTGAAGATTTTGAGTAAGCAAAACTCTGTAAAAATGGCAGTTTTGGTCACTGTGAGGGTTTAAAAAGTGGTTATTCAACATGAGGCCCGATCCAAATGACATTTTGAATCATTTTTGGTAGAGTCCAAAAATCCATTTTCTGATGAAAAACGATGACCCCGGACCAGTCGAACGTTGAAAAAATGGTCAATATTGATGAAATTTTAACATTTAATCTTTTGACTTTAAATGACGGTTGGATGTGAGTTATTACTTTTTCAACTAAAATAAGTGTGTTTAAAGTCATTTCTGTGCCTGAAATTGGTCAAAATTGAAGATTTGAGTAAGCAAAACTCTGTAAAAATGGCAGTTTTGGTCACTGTGAGGGTTTAAAAAGTGGTTATTCAACATGAGGCCCGATCAAATGACATTTTGAATCATTTTTGGTAGAGTCCAAAAAAATCCATTTTCTGATGAAAAACGATGACCCCGGACCAGTCGAACGTTGAAAAAATGGTCAATATTGATGAAATTTTAACATTTAATCTTTTGACTTTAAATGACGGTTGGATGTGAGTTATTACTTTTTCAACTAAAATAAGTGTGTTTAAAGTCATTTCTGTGCCTGAAATTGGTCAAAATTGAAGATTTTGAGTAAGCAAAACTGTAAAAATGGCAGTTTTGGTCACTGTGAGGGTTTAAAAAGTGGTTATTCAACATGAGGCCTGATCCAAATGACATGTTGAATCATTTTTGGTAGAGTCCAAAAAATCCATTTTCTGATGAAAAACGATGACCCCGGACCAGTCGAACGTTGAAAAAATGGTCAATATTGATGAAATTTTAACATTTAATCTTTTGACTTTAAATGACGGTTTGGATGTGAGTTATTACTTTTTCAACTAAAATAAGTGTGTTTAAAGTCATTTCTGTGCCTGAAATTGGTCAAAATTGAAGATTTTGAGTAAGCAAAACTCTGTAAAAATGGCAGTTTTGGTCACTGTGAGGGTTTAAAAAGTGGTTATTCAACATGAGGTCCGATCAAAATGACATTTTGAATCATTTTTGGTAGAGTCCCAAAAATCCATTTTCTGATGAAAAACGATGACCCTGGACCAGTCGAACGTTGAAAAAATGGTCAATATTGATGAAATTTTAACATTTAATCTTTTGACTTTAAATGACGGTTGGATGTGAGTTATTACTTTTTCAACTAAAATAAGTGTGTTTAAAGTCATTTCTGTGCCTGAAATTGGTCAAAATTGAAGATTTTGAGTAAGCAAAACTCTGTAAAAATGGCAGTTTTGGTCACTGTGAGGGTTTAAAAAGTGGTTATTCAACATGAGGCCCGATCCCAAATGACATTTTTATCATTTTTGGTAGAGTCCAAAAAATCCATTTTCTGATGAAAAACGATGACCCCGGACCAGTCGAACGTTGAAAAAATGGTCAATATTGATGAAATTTTAACATTTAATCTTTTGACTTTAAATGACGGTTGGATGTGAGTTAATACTTTTTCAACTAAAATAAGTGTGTTTAAAGTCATTTCTGTGCCTGAAATTGGTCAAAATTGAAGATTTTGAGTAAGCAAAACTCTGTAAAAATGGCAGTTTTGGTCACTGTGAGGGTTTAAAAAGTGGTTATTCAACATGAGGCCTGATCAAAATGACATTTTGAATCATTTTTGGTAGAGTCCAAAAAATCAATTTTCTGATGAAAAACGATGACCCCGGACCAGTCGAACGTTGAAAAAATGGTCAATATTGATGAAATTTTAACATTTAATCTTTTGACTTTAAATGACGGTTGGATGTGAGTTAATACTTTTTCAACTAAAATAAGTGTGTTTAAAGTCATTTCTGTGCCTGAAATTGGTCAAAATTGAAGATTTTGAGTAAGCAAAACTCTGTAAAAATGGCAGTTTTGGTCACTGTGAGGGTTTAAAAAGTGGTTATTCAACATGAGGCCCGATCCAAATGACATTTTGAATCATTTTTGGTAGAGTCCAAAAAATCCATTTTCTGATGAAAAACGATGACCCCGGACCAGTCGAACGTTGAAAAAATGGTCAATATTGATGAAATTTTAACATTTTAATCTTTTGACTTTAAATGACGGTTGGATGTGAGTTATTACTTTTTCAACTAAAATAAGTGTGTTTAAAGTCATTTCTGTGCCTGAAATTGGTCAAAATTGAAGATTTTGAGTAATCAAAACTGTAAAAATGGCAGTTTTGGTCACTGTGAGGGTTTAAAAGTGGTTATTCAACATGAGGCCTGATCCAAATGACATGTTGAATCATTTTTGGTAGAGTCCAAAAAATCAATTTTCTGATGAAAAACGATGACCCCGGACCAGTCGAACGTTGAAAAAATGGTCAATATTGATGAAATTTTAACATTTAATCTTTTGACTTTAAATGACGGTTGGATGTGAGTTATTACTTTTTCAACTAAAATAAGTGTGTTTAAAGTCATTTCTGTGCCTGAAATTTGGTCAAAATTGAAGATTTTGAGTAAGCAAACTCTGTAAAAATGGCAGTTTTGGTCACTGTGAGGGTTTAAAAAGTGGTTATTCAACATGAGGCCCGATCCAAATGACATTTTGAATCATTTTTGGTAGAGTCCAAAAAATCCATTTTCTGATGAAAAACGATGACCCCGGACCAGTCGAACGTTGAAAAAATGGTCAATATTGATGAAATTTTAACATTTTAATCTTTTGACTTTAAATGACGGTTTGGATGTGAGTTATTACTTTTTCAACTAAAATAAGTGTGTTTAAAGTCATTTCTGTGCCTGAAATTGGTCAAAATTGAAGATTTTGAGTAAGCAAAACTGTAAAAATGGCAGTTTTGGTCACTGTGAGGGTTTAAAAAGTGGTTATTCAACATGAGGCCTGATCCAAATGACATGTTGAATCATTTTTGGTAGAGTCCAAAAAATCCATTTTCTGATGAAAAACGATGACCCCGGACCAGTCGAACGTTGAAAAAATGGTCAATATTGATGACATTTTAACATTTAATCTTTTGACTTTAAATGACGGTTGGATGTGAGTTATTACTTTTTCAACTAAAATAAGTGTGTTTAAAGTCATTTCTGTGCCTGAAATTGGTCAAAATTGAAGATTTTGAGTAAGCAAAACTCTGTAAAAATGGCAGTTTTGGTCACTGTGAGGGTTTAAAAAGTGGTTATTCAACATGAGGCCCGATCCAAATGACATTTTGAATCATTTTTGGTAGAGTCCAAAAAATCCATTTTCTGATGAAAAACGATGACCCCGGACCAGTCGAACGTTGAAAAAATGGTCAATATTGATGAAATTTTAACATTTAATCTTTTGACTTTAAATGACGGTTGGATGTGAGTTATTACTTTTTTCAACTAAAATAAGTGTGTTTAAAGTCATTTCTGTGCCTGAAATTGGTCAAAATTGAAGATTTTGAGTAAGCAAAACTCTGTAAAAATGGCAGTTTTGGTCACTGTGAGGGTTTAAAAAGTGGTTATTCAACATGAGGCCCGATCAAAATGACATTTTGAATCATTTTTGGTAGAGTCCAAAAAATCCATTTTCTGATGAAAAACGATGACCCCGGACCAGTCGAACGTTGAAAAAATGGTCAATATTGATGAAATTTTAACATTTAATCTTTTGACTTTAAATGACGGTTGGATGTGAGTTATTACTTTTTCAACTAAAATAAGTGTGTTTAAAGTCATTTCTGTGCCTGAAATTGGTCAAAATTGAAGATTTTGAGTAAGCAAAACTGTAAAAATGGCAGTTTTGGTCACTGTGAGGGTTTAAAAAGTGGTTATTCAACATGAGGCCTGATCCAAATGACATGTTGAATCATTTTTGGTAGAGTCCAAAAAATCCATTTTCTGATGAAAAACGATGACCCCGGACCAGTCGAACGTTGAAAAAATGGTCAATATTGATGAAATTTTAACATTTAATCTTTTGACTTTAAATGACGGTTGGATGTGAGTTATTACTTTTTCAACTAAAATAAGTGTGTTTAAAGTCATTTCTGTGCCTGAAATTGGTCAAAATTGAAGATTTTGAGTAAGCAAAACTGTAAAAATGGCAGTTTTGGTCACTGTGAGGGTTTAAAAAGTGGTTATTCAACATGAGGCCCGATCCAAATGACATTTTGAATCATTTTTGGTAGAGTCCAAAAAATCCATTTTCTGATGAAAAACGATGACCCCGGACCAGTCGAACGTTGAAAAAATGGTCAATATTGATGAAATTTTAACATTTAATCTTTTGACTTTAAATGACGGTTGGATGTGAGTTATTACTTTTTCAACTAAAATAAGTGTGTTTAAAGTCATTTCTGTGCCTGAAATTGGTCAAAATTGAAGATTTTGAGTAAGCAAAACTCTGTAAAAATGGCAGTTTTGGTCACTGTGAGGGTTTAAAAAGTGGTTATTCAACATGAGGCCCGATCCAAATGACATTTTGAATCATTTTTGGTAGAGTCCAAAAAATCAATTTTCTGATGAAAAACGATGACCCCGGACCAGTCAAACGTTGAAAAAATGGTCAATATTGATGAAATTTTAACATTTAATCTTTTGACTTTAAATGACGGTTGGATGTGAGTTATTACTTTTTCAACTAAAATAAGTGTGTTTAAAGTCATTTCTGTGCCTGAAATTGGTCAAAATTGAAGATTTTGAGTAAGCAAAACTCTGTAAAAATGGCAGTTTTGGTCACTGTGAGGATTTAAAAAGTGGTTATTCAACATGAGGCCCGATCAAAATGACATTTTGAATCATTTTTGGTAGAGTCCAATAAATCAATTTTCTGATGAAAAACGATGACCCCGGACCAGTCGAACGTTGAAAAAATGGTCAATATTGATGAAATTTTAACATTTAATCTTTTGACTTTAAATGACGGTTGGATGTGAGTTATTACTTTTTCAACTAAAATAAGTGTGTTTAAAGTCATTTCTGTGCCTGAAATTGGTCAAAATTGAAGATTTTGAGTAAGCAAAACTCTGTAAAAATGGCAGTTTTGGTCACTGTGAGGGTTTAAAAAGTGGTTATTCAACATGAGGCCCGATCCAAATGACATTTTGAATCATTTTTGGTAGAGTCCAAAAAATCCATTTTCTGATGAAAAACGATGACCCCGGACCAGTCGAACGTTGAAAAAATGGTCAATATTGATGAAATTTTAACATTTAATCTTTTGACTTTAAATGACGGTTGGATGTGAGTTATTACTTTTTCAACTAAAATAAGTGTGTTTAAAGTCATTTCTGTGCCTGAAATTGGTCAAAATTGAAGATTTTGAGTAAGCAAAACTCTGTAAAAATGGCAGTTTTGGTCACTGTGAGGGTTTAAAAAGTGGTTATTCAACATGAGGCCCGATCAAAATGACATTTTGAATCATTTTTGGTAGAGTCCAAAAAATCAATTTTCTGATGAAAAACGATGAGCCCGGACCAGTCGAACGTTGAAAAAATGGTCAATATTGATGAAATTTTAACATTTAATCTTTTGACTTTAAATGACGGTTGGATGTGAGTTATTACTTTTTCAACTAAAATAAGTGTGTTTAAAGTCATTTCTGTGCCTGAAATTGGTCAAAATTGAAGATTTTGAGTAAGCAAAACTCTGTAAAAATGGCAGTTTTGGTCACTGTGAGGGTTTAAAAAGTGGTTATTCAACATGAGGCCCGATCCAAATGACATTTTTTATCATTTTTGGTAGAGTCCAAAAAATCCATTTTCTGATGAAAAACGATGACCCCGGACCAGTCGAACGTTGAAAAAATGGTCAATATTGATGAAATTTTAACATTTAATCTTTTGACTTTAAATGACGGTTGGATGTGAGTTAATACTTTTTCAACTAAAATAAGTGTGTTTAAAGTCATTTCTGTGCCTGAAATTGGTCAAAATTGAAGATTTTGAGTAAGCAAAACTCTGTAAAAATGGCAGTTTTGGTCACTGTGAGGGTTTAAAAAGTGGTTATTCAACATGAGGCCCGATCAAAATGACATTTTGAATCATTTTTGGTAGAGTCCAAAAAATCAATTTTCTGATGAAAAACGATGACCCCGGACCAGTCGAACGTTGAAAAAATGGTCAATATTGATGAAATTTTAACATTTAATCTTTTGACTTTAAATGACGGTTGGATGTGAGTTATTACTTTTTCAACTAAAATAAGTGTGTTTAAAGTCATTTCTGTGCCTGAAATTGGTCAAAATTGAAGATTTTGAGTAAGCAAAACTCTGTAAAAATGGCAGTTTTGGTCACTGTGAGGGTTTAAAAAGTGGTTATTCAACATGAGGCCCGATCCAAATGACATTTTGAATCATTTTTGGTAGAGTCCAAAAAATCCATTTTCTGATGAAAAACGATGACCCCGGACCAGTCGAACGTTGAAAAAATGGTCAATATTGATGAAATTTTAACATTTAATCTTTTGACTTTAAATGACGGTTGGATGTGAGTTATTACTTTTTCAACTAAAATAAGTGTGTTTAAAGTCATTTCTGTGCCTGAAATTGGTCAAAATTGAAGATTTTGAGTAAGCAAAACTGTAAAAATGGCAGTTTTGGTCACTGTGAGGGTTTAAAAAGTGGTTATTCAACATGAGGCCTGATCCAAATGACATGTTGAATCATTTTTGGTAGAGTCCAAAAAATCCATTTTCTGATGAAAAACGATGACCCCGGACCAGTCGAACGTTGAAAAAATGGTCAATATTGATGAAATTTTAACATTTAATCTTTTGACTTTAAATGACGGTTGGATGTGAGTTATTACTTTTTCAACTAAAATAAGTGTGTTTAAAGTCATTTCTGTGCCTGAAATTGGTCAAAATTGAAGATTTTGAGTAAGCAAAACTGTAAAAATGGCAGTTTTGGTCACTGTGAGGGTTTAAAAAGTGGTTATTCAACATGAGGCCTGATCCAAATGACATGTTGAATCATTTTTGGTAGAGTCCAAAAAATCCATTTTCTGATGAAAAACGATGACCCCGGACCAGTCGAACGTTGAAAAAATGGTCAATATTGATGAAATTTTAACATTTAATCTTTTGACTTTAAATGACGGTTGGATGTGAGTTATTACTTTTTCAACTAAAATAAGTGTGTTTAAAGTCATTTCTGTGCCTGAAATTGGTCAAAATTGAAGATTTTGAGTAAGAAAAACTCTGTAAAAATGGCAGTTTTGGTCACTGTGAGGGTTTAAAAAGTGGTTATTCAACATGAGGCCCGATCCAAATGACATTTTGAATCATTTTTGGTAGAGTCCAAAAAATCAATTTTCTGATGAAAAACGATGACCCCGGACCAGTCGAACGTTGAAAAAATGGTCAATATTGATGAAATTTTAACATTTAATCTTTTGACTTTAAATGACGGTTGGATGTGAGTTATTACTTTTTCAACTAAAATAAGTGTGTTTAAAGTCATTTCTGTGCCTGAAATTGGTCAAAATTGAAGATTTTGAGTAAGCAAAACTCTGTAAAAATGGCAGTTTTGGTCACTGTGAGGGTTTAAAAAGTGGTTATTCAACATGAGGCCCGATCAAAATGACATTTTGAATCATTTTTGGTAGAGTCCAAAAAATCAATTTTCTGATGAAAAACGATGACCCCGGACCAGTCGAACGTTGAAAAAATGGTCAATATTGATGAAATTTTAACATTTAATCTTTTGACTTTAAATGACGGTTGGATGTGAGTTATTACTTTTTCAACTGAAATAAGTGTGTTTAAAGTCATTTCTGTGCCTGAAATTGGTCAAAATTGAAGATTTTGAGTAAGCAAAACTCTGTAAAAATGGCAGTTTTGGTCACTGTGAGGGTTTAAAAAGTGGTTATTCAACATGAGGCCCGATCCAAATGACATTTTTTATCATTTTTGGTAGAGTCCAAAAAATCCATTTTCTGATGAAAAACGATGACCCCGGACCAGTCGAACGTTGAAAAAATTGTCAATATTGATGAAATTTTAACATTTAATCTTTTGACTTTAAATGACGGTTGGATGTGAGTTAATACTTTTTCAACTAAAATAAGTGTGTTTAAAGTCATTTCTGTGCCTGAAATTGGTCAAAATTGAAGATTTTGAGTAAGCAAAACTCTGTAAAAATGGCAGTTTTGGTCACTGTGAGGGTTTAAAAAGTGGTTATTCAACATGAGGCCCAATCAAAATGACATTTTGAATCATTTTTGGTAGAGTCCAAAAAATCCATTTTCTGATGAAAAACGATGACCCCGGACCAGTCGAACGTTGAAAAAATGGTCAATATTGATGAAATTTTAACATTTAATCTTTTGACTTTAAATGACGGTTGGATGTGAGTTATTACTTTTTCAACTAAAATAAGTGTGTTTAAAGTCATTTCTGTGCCTGAAATTGGTCAAAATTGAAGATTTTGAGTAAGCAAAACTGTAAAAATGGCAGTTTTGGTCACTGTGAGGGTTTAAAAAGTGGTTATTCAACATGAGGCCTGATCCAAATGACATGTTGAATCATTTTTGGTAGAGTCCAAAAAATCCATTTTCTGATGAAAAACGATGACCCCGGACCAGTCGAACGTAGAAAAAATGGTCAATATTGATGAAATTTTAACATTTAATCTTTTGACTTTAAATGACGGTTGGATGTGAGTTATTACTTTTTCAACTAAAATAAGTGTGTTTAAAGTCATTTCTGTGCCTGAAATTGGTCAAAATTGAAGATTTTGAGTAAGCAAAACTCTGTAAAAATGGCAGTTTTGGTCACTGTGAGGGTTTAAAAAGTGGTTATTCAACATGAGGCCCGATCCAAATGACATTTTGAATCATTTTTGGTAGAGTCCAAAAAATCCATTTTCTGATGAAAAACGATGACCCCGGACCAGTCGAACGTTGAAAAAATGGTCAATATTGATGAAATTTTAACATTTAATCTTTTGACTTTAAATGACGGTTGGATGTGAGTTATTACTTTTTCAACTAAAATAAGTGTGTTTAAAGTCATTTCTGTGCCTGAAATTGGTCAAAATTGAAGATTTTGAGTAAGCAAAACTCTGTAAAAATGGCAGTTTTGGTCACTGTGAGGGTTTAAAAAGTGGTTATTCAACATGAGGCCCGATCCAAATGACATTTTGAATCATTTTTGGTAGAGTCCAAAAAATCAATTTTCTGATGAAAAACGATGACCCCGGACCAGTCGAACGTTGAAAAAATGGTCAATATTGATGAAATTTCAACATTTAATCTTTTGACTTTAAATGACGGTTGGATGTGAGTTAATACTTTTTCAACTAAAATAAGTGTGTTTAAAGTCATTTCTGTGCCTGAAATTGGTCAAAATTGAAGATTTTGAGTAAGCAAAACTCTGTAAAAATGGCAGTTTTGGTCACTGTGAGGGTTTAAAAAGTGGTTATTCAACATGAGGCCCGATCCAAATGACATTTTGAATCATTTTTGGTAGAGTCCAAAAAATCCATTTTCTGATGAAAAACGATGACCCCGGACCAGTCGAACGTTGAAAAAATGGTCAATATTGATGAAATTTTAACATTTAATCTTTTGACTTTAAATGACGGTTGGATGTGAGTTATTACTTTTTCAACTAAAATAAGTGTGTTTAAAGTCATTTCTGTGCCTGAAATTGGTCAAAATTGAAGATTTTGAGTAAGCAAAACTGTAAAAATGGCAGTTTTGGTCACTGTGAGGGTTTAAAAAGTGGTTATTCAACATGAGGCCTGATCCAAATGACATGTTGAATCATTTTTGGTAGAGTCCAAAAAATCCATTTTCTGATGAAAAACGATGACCCCGGACCAGTCGAACGTTGAAAAAATGGTCAATATTGATGAAATTTTAACATTTAATCTTTTGACTTTAAATGACGGTTGGATGTGAGTTATTACTTTTTCAACTAAAATAAGTGTGTTTAAAGTCATTTCTGTGCCTGAAATTGGTCAAAATTGAAGATTTTGAGTAAGCAAAACTGTAAAAATGGCAGTTTTGGTCACTGTGAGGGTTTAAAAAGTGGTTATTCAACATGAGGCCTGATCCAAATGACATGTTGAATCATTTTTGGTAGAGTCCAAAAAATCCATTTTCTGATGAAAAACGATGACCCCGGACCAGTCGAACGTTGAAAAAATGGTCAATATTGATGAAATTTTAACATTTAATCTTTTGACTTTAAATGACGGTTGGATGTGAGTTATTACTTTTTCAACTAAAATAAGTGTGTTTAAAGTCATTTCTGTGCCTGAAATTGGTCAAAATTGAAGATTTTGAGTAAGAAAAACTCTGTAAAAATGGCAGTTTTGGTCACTGTGAGGGTTTAAAAAGTGGTTATTCAACATGAGGCCCGATCCAAATGACATTTTGAATCATTTTTGGTAGAGTCCAAAAAATCAATTTTCTGATGAAAAACGATGACCCCGGACCAGTCGAACGTTGAAAAAATGGTCAATATTGATGAAATTTTAACATTTAATCTTTTGACTTTAAATGACGGTTGGATGTGAGTTATTACTTTTTCAACTAAAATAAGTGTGTTTAAAGTCATTTCTGTGCCTGAAATTGGTCAAAATTGAAGATTTTGAGTAAGCAAAACTCTGTAAAAATGGCAGTTTTGGTCACTGTGAGGGTTTAAAAAGTGGTTATTCAACATGAGGCCCGATCAAAATGACATTTTGAATCATTTTTGGTAGAGTCCAAAAAATCAATTTTCTGATGAAAAACGATGACCCCGGACCAGTCGAACGTTGAAAAAATGGTCAATATTGATGAAATTTTAACATTTAATCTTTTGACTTTAAATGACGGTTGGATGTGAGTTATTACTTTTTCAACTGAAATAAGTGTGTTTAAAGTCATTTCTGTGCCTGAAATTGGTCAAAATTGAAGATTTTGAGTAAGCAAAACTCTGTAAAAATGGCAGTTTTGGTCACTGTGAGGGTTTAAAAAGTGGTTATTCAACATGAGGCCCGATCCAAATGACATTTTTTATCATTTTTGGTAGAGTCCAAAAAATCCATTTTCTGATGAAAAACGATGACCCCGGACCAGTCGAACGTTGAAAAAATTGTCAATATTGATGAAATTTTAACATTTAATCTTTTGACTTTAAATGACGGTTGGATGTGAGTTAATACTTTTTCAACTAAAATAAGTGTGTTTAAAGTCATTTCTGTGCCTGAAATTGGTCAAAATTGAAGATTTTGAGTAAGCAAAACTCTGTAAAAATGGCAGTTTTGGTCACTGTGAGGGTTTAAAAAGTGGTTATTCAACATGAGGCCCGATCAAAATGACATTTTGAATCATTTTTGGTAGAGTCCAAAAAATCCATTTTCTGATGAAAAACGATGACCCCGGACCAGTCGAACGTTGAAAAAATGGTCAATATTGATGAAATTTTAACATTTAATCTTTTGACTTTAAATGACGGTTGGATGTGAGTTATTACTTTTTCAACTAAAATAAGTGTGTTTAAAGTCATTTCTGTGCCTGAAATTGGTCAAAATTGAAGATTTTGAGTAAGCAAAACTGTAAAAATGGCAGTTTTGGTCACTGTGAGGGTTTAAAAAGTGGTTATTCAACATGAGGCCTGATCCAAATGACATGTTGAATCATTTTTGGTAGAGTCCAAAAAATCCATTTTCTGATGAAAAACGATGACCCCGGACCAGTCGAACGTAGAAAAAATGGTCAATATTGATGAAATTTTAACATTTAATCTTTTGACTTTAAATGACGGTTGGATGTGAGTTATTACTTTTTCAACTAAAATAAGTGTGTTTAAAGTCATTTCTGTGCCTGAAATTGGTCAAAATTGAAGATTTTGAGTAAGCAAAACTCTGTAAAAATGGCAGTTTTGGTCACTGTGAGGGTTTAAAAAGTGGTTATTCAACATGAGGCCCGATCCAAATGACATTTTGAATCATTTTTGGTAGAGTCCAAAAAATCCATTTTCTGATGAAAAACGATGACCCCGGACCAGTCGAACGTTGAAAAAATGGTCAATATTGATGAAATTTTAACATTTAATCTTTTGACTTTAAATGACGGTTGGATGTGAGTTATTACTTTTTCAACTAAAATAAGTGTGTTTAAAGTCATTTCTGTGCCTGAAATTGGTCAAAATTGAAGATTTTGAGTAAGCAAAACTCTGTAAAAATGGCAGTTTTGGTCACTGTGAGGGTTTAAAAAGTGGTTATTCAACATGAGGCCCGATCCAAATGACATTTTGAATCATTTTTGGTAGAGTCCAAAAAATCAATTTTCTGATGAAAAACGATGACCCCGGACCAGTCGAACGTTGAAAAAATGGTCAATATTGATGAAATTTCAACATTTAATCTTTTGACTTTAAATGACGGTTGGATGTGAGTTAATACTTTTTCAACTAAAATAAGTGTGTTTAAAGTCATTTCTGTGCCTGAAATTGGTCAAAATTGAAGATTTTGAGTAAGCAAAACTCTGTAAAAATGGCAGTTTTGGTCACTGTGAGGGTTTAAAAAGTGGTTATTCAACATGAGGCCCGATCAAAATGACATTTTGAATCATTTTTGGTAGAGTCCAAAAAATCAATTTTCTGATGAAAAACGATGACCCCGGACCAGTCGAACGTTGAAAAAATGGTCAATATTGATGAAATTTTAACATTTAATCTTTTGACTTTAAATGACGGTTGGATGTGAGTTATTACTTTTTCAACTAAAATAAGTGTGTTTAAAGTCATTTCTGTGCCTGAAATTGGTCAAAATTGAAGATTTTGAGTAAGCAAAACTCTGTAAAAATGGCAGTTTTGGTCACTGTGAGGGTTTAAAAAGTGGTTATTCAACATGAGGCCCGATCCAAATGACATTTTGAATCATTTTTGGTAGAGTCCAAAAAATCCATTTTCTGATGAAAAACGATGACCCCGGACCAGTCGAACGTTGAAAAAATGGTCAATATTGATGAAATTTTAACATTTAATCTTTTGACTTTAAATGACGGTTGGATGTGAGTTATTACTTTTTCAACTAAAATAAGTGTGTTTAAAGTCATTTCTGTGCCTGAAATTGGTCAAAATTGAAGATTTTGAGTAAGCAAAACTGTAAAAATGGCAGTTTTGGTCACTGTGAGGGTTTAAAAAGTGGTTATTCAACATGAGGCCTGATCCAAATGACATGTTGAATCATTTTTGGTAGAGTCCAAAAAATCCATTTTCTGATGAAAAACGATGACCCCGGACCAGTCGAACGTTGAAAAAATGGTCAATATTGATGAAATTTTAACATTTAATCTTTTGACTTTAAATGACGGTTGGATGTGAGTTATTACTTTTTCAACTAAAATAAGTGTGTTTAAAGTCATTTCTGTGCCTGAAATTGGTCAAAATTGAAGATTTTGAGTAAGCAAAACTGTAAAAATGGCAGTTTTGGTCACTGTGAGGGTTTAAAAAGTGGTTATTCAACATGAGGCCTGATCCAAATGACATGTTGAATCATTTTTGGTAGAGTCCAAAAAATCCATTTTCTGATGAAAAACGATGACCCCGGACCAGTCGAACGTTGAAAAAATGGTCAATATTGATGAAATTTTAACATTTAATCTTTTGACTTTAAATGACGGTTGGATGTGAGTTATTACTTTTTCAACTAAAATAAGTGTGTTTAAAGTCATTTCTGTGCCTGAAATTGGTCAAAATTGAAGATTTTGAGTAAGAAAAACTCTGTAAAAATGGCAGTTTTGGTCACTGTGAGGGTTTAAAAAGTGGTTATTCAACATGAGGCCCGATCCAAATGACATTTTGAATCATTTTTGGTAGAGTCCAAAAAATCAATTTTCTGATGAAAAACGATGACCCCGGACCAGTCGAACGTTGAAAAAATGGTCAATATTGATGAAATTTTAACATTTAATCTTTTGACTTTAAATGACGGTTGGATGTGAGTTATTACTTTTTCAACTAAAATAAGTGTGTTTAAAGTCATTTCTGTGCCTGAAATTGGTCAAAATTGAAGATTTTGAGTAAGCAAAACTCTGTAAAAATGGCAGTTTTGGTCACTGTGAGGGTTTAAAAAGTCGTTATTCAACATGAGGCCCGATCAAAATGACATTTTGAATCATTTTTGGTAGAGTCCAAAAAATCAATTTTCTGATGAAAAACGATGACCCCGGACCAGTCGAACGTTGAAAAAATGGTCAATATTGATGAAATTTTAACATTTAATCTTTTGACTTTAAATGACGGTTGGATGTGAGTTATTACTTTTTCAACTAAAATAAGTGTGTTTAAAGTAATTTCTGTGCCTGAAATTGGTCAAAATTGAAGATTTTGAGTAAGCAAAACTCTGTAAAAATGGCAGTTTTGGTCACTGTGAGGGTTTAAAAAGTGGTTATTCAACATGAGGCCCGATCCAAATGACATTTTTTATCATTTTTGGTAGAGTCCAAAAAATCCATTTTCTGATGAAAAACGATGACCCCGGACCAGTCGAACGTTGAAAAAATTGTCAATATTGATGAAATTTTAACATTTAATCTTTTGACTTTAAATGACGGTTGGATGTGAGTTAATACTTTTTCAACTAAAATAAGTGTGTTTAAAGTCATTTCTGTGCCTGAAATTGGTCAAAATTGAAGATTTTGAGTAAGCAAAACTCTGTAAAAATGGCAGTTTTGGTCACTGTGAGGGTTTAAAAAGTGGTTATTCAACATGAGGCCCGATCAAAATGACATTTTGAATCATTTTTGGTAGAGTCCAAAAAATCCATTTTCTGATGAAAAACGATGACCCCGGACCAGTCGAACGTTGAAAAAATGGTCAATATTGATGAAATTTTAACATTTAATCTTTTGACTTTAAATGACGGTTGGATGTGAGTTATTACTTTTTCAACTAAAATAAGTGTGTTTAAAGTCATTTCTGTGCCTGAAATTGGTCAAAATTGAAGATTTTGAGTAAGCAAAACTGTAAAAATGGCAGTTTTGGTCACTGTGAGGGTTTAAAAAGTGGTTATTCAACATGAGGCCTGATCCAAATGACATGTTGAATCATTTTTGGTAGAGTCCAAAAAATCAATTTTCTGATGAAAAACGATGACCCCGGACCAGTCGAACGTTGAAAAAATGGTCAATATTGATGAAATTTTAACATTTAATCTTTTGACTTTAAATGACGGTTGGATGTGAGTTATTACTTTTTCAACTAAAATAAGTGTGTTTAAAGTCATTTCTGTGCCTGAAATTGGTCAAAATTGAAGATTTTGAGTAAGCAAAACTCTGTAAAAATGGCAGTTTTGGTCACTGTGAGGGTTTAAAAAGTGGTTATTCAACATGAGGCCCGATCCAAATGACATTTTGAATCATTTTTGGTAGAGTCCAAAAAATCAATTTTCTGATGAAAAACGATGACCCCGGACCAGTCAAACGTTGAAAAAATGGTCAATATTGATGAAATTTTAACATTTAATCTTTTGACTTTAAATGACGGTTGGATGTGAGTTATTACTTTTTCAACTAAAATAAGTGTGTTTAAAGTCATTTCTGTGCCTGAAATTGGTCAAAATTGAAGATTTTGAGTAAGCAAAACTCTGTAAAAATGGCAGTTTTGGTCACTGTGAGGATTTAAAAAGTGGTTATTCAACATGAGGCCCGATCAAAATGACATTTTGAATCATTTTTGGTAGAGTCCAATAAATCAATTTTCTGATGAAAAACGATGACCCCGGACCAGTCGAACGTTGAAAAAATGGTCAATATTGATGAAATTTTAACATTTAATCTTTTGACTTTAAATGACGGTTGGATGTGAGTTATTACTTTTTCAACTAAAATAAGTGTGTTTAAAGTCATTTCTGTGCCTGAAATTGGTCAAAATTGAAGATTTTGAGTAAGCAAAACTCTGTAAAAATGGCAGTTTTGGTCACTGTGAGGGTTTAAAAAGTGGTTATTCAACATGAGGCCCGATCCAAATGACATTTTGAATCATTTTTGGTAGAGTCCAAAAAATCCATTTTCTGATGAAAAACGATGACCCCGGACCAGTCGAACGTTGAAAAAATGGTCAATATTGATGAAATTTTAACATTTAATCTTTTGACTTTAAATGACGGTTGGATGTGAGTTATTACTTTTTCAACTAAAATAAGTGTGTTTAAAGTCATTTCTGTGCCTGAAATTGGTCAAAATTGAAGATTTTGAGTAAGCAAAACTCTGTAAAAATGGCAGTTTTGGTCACTGTGAGGGTTTAAAAAGTGGTTATTCAACATGAGGCCCGATCAAAATGACATTTTGAATCATTTTTGGTAGAGTCCAAAAAATCAATTTTCTGATGAAAAACGATGAGCCCGGACCAGTCGAACGTTGAAAAAATGGTCAATATTGATGAAATTTTAACATTTAATCTTTTGACTTTAAATGACGGTTGGATGTGAGTTATTACTTTTTCAACTAAAATAAGTGTGTTTAAAGTCATTTCTGTGCCTGAAATTGGTCAAAATTGAAGATTTTGAGTAAGCAAAACTCTGTAAAAATGGCAGTTTTGGTCACTGTGAGGGTTTAAAAAGTGGTTATTCAACATGAGGCCCGATCCAAATGACATTTTTTATCATTTTTGGTAGAGTCCAAAAAATCCATTTTCTGATGAAAAACGATGACCCCGGACCAGTCGAACGTTGAAAAAATGGTCAATATTGATGAAATTTTAACATTTAATCTTTTGACTTTAAATGACGGTTGGATGTGAGTTAATACTTTTTCAACTAAAATAAGTGTGTTTAAAGTCATTTCTGTGCCTGAAATTGGTCAAAATTGAAGATTTTGAGTAAGCAAAACTCTGTAAAAATGGCAGTTTTGGTCACTGTGAGGGTTTAAAAAGTGGTTATTCAACATGAGGCCCGATCCAAATGACATTTTGAATCATTTTTGGTAGAGTCCAAAAAATCCATTTTCTGATGAAAAACGATGACCCCGGACCAGTCGAACGTTGAAAAAATGGTCAATATTGATGAAATTTTAACATTTAATCTTTTGACTTTAAATGACGGTTGGATGTGAGTTATTACTTTTTCAACTAAAATAAGTGTGTTTAAAGTCATTTCTGTGCCTGAAATTGGTCAAAATTGAAGATTTTGAGTAAGCAAAACTGTAAAAATGGCAGTTTTGGTCACTGTGAGGGTTTAAAAAGTGGTTATTCAACATGAGGCCTGATCCAAATGACATGTTGAATCATTTTTGGTAGAGTCCAAAAAATCCATTTTCTGATGAAAAACGATGACCCCGGACCAGTCGAACGTTGAAAAAATGGTCAATATTGATGAAATTTTAACATTTAATCTTTTGACTTTAAATGACGGTTGGATGTGAGTTATTACTTTTTCAACTAAAATAAGTGTGTTTAAAGTCATTTCTGTGCCTGAAATTGGTCAAAATTGAAGATTTTGAGTAAGCAAAACTGTAAAAATGGCAGTTTTGGTCACTGTGAGGGTTTAAAAAGTGGTTATTCAACATGAGGCCTGATCCAAATGACATGTTGAATCATTTTTGGTAGAGTCCAAAAAATCCATTTTCTGATGAAAAACGATGACCCCGGACCAGTCGAACGTTGAAAAAATGGTCAATATTGATGAAATTTTAACATTTAATCTTTTGACTTTAAATGACGGTTGGATGTGAGTTATTACTTTTTCAACTAAAATAAGTGTGTTTAAAGTCATTTCTGTGCCTGAAATTGGTCAAAATTGAAGATTTTGAGTAAGAAAAACTCTGTAAAAATGGCAGTTTTGGTCACTGTGAGGGTTTAAAAAGTGGTTATTCAACATGAGGCCCGATCCAAATGACATTTTGAATCATTTTTGGTAGAGTCCAAAAAATCAATTTTCTGATGAAAAACGATGACCCCGGACCAGTCGAACGTTGAAAAAATGGTCAATATTGATGAAATTTTAACATTTAATCTTTTGACTTTAAATGACGGTTGGATGTGAGTTATTACTTTTTCAACTAAAATAAGTGTGTTTAAAGTCATTTCTGTGCCTGAAATTGGTCAAAATTGAAGATTTTGAGTAAGCAAAACTCTGTAAAAATGGCAGTTTTGGTCACTGTGAGGGTTTAAAAAGTGGTTATTCAACATGAGGCCCGATCAAAATGACATTTTGAATCATTTTTGGTAGAGTCCAAAAAATCAATTTTCTGATGAAAAACGATGACCCCGGACCAGTCGAACGTTGAAAAAATGGTCAATATTGATGAAATTTTAACATTTAATCTTTTGACTTTAAATGACGGTTGGATGTGAGTTATTACTTTTTCAACTAAAATAAGTGTGTTTAAAGTCATTTCTGTGCCTGAAATTGGTCGAAATTGAAGATTTTGAGTAAGCAAAACTCTGTAAAAATGGCAGTTTTGGTCACTGTGAGGGTTTAAAAAGTGGTTATTCAACATGAGGCCCGATCCAAATGACATTTTGAATCATTTTTGGTAGAGTCCAAAAAATCCATTTTCTGATGAAAAACGATGACCCCGGACCAGTCGAACGTTGAAAAAATGGTCAATATTGATGAAATTTTAACATTTAATCTTTTGACTTTAAATGACGGTTGGATGTGAGTTATTACTTTTTCAACTAAAATAAGTGTGTTTAAAGTCATTTCTGTGCCTGAAATTGGTCAAAATTGAAGATTTTGAGTAAGCAAAACTCTGTAAAAATGGCAGTTTTGGTCACTGTGAGGGTTTAAAAAGTGGTTATTCAACATGAGGCCCGATCAAAATGACATTTTGAATCATTTTTGGTAGAGTCCCAAAAATCCATTTTCTGATGAAAAACGATGACCCTGGACCAGTCGAACGTTGAAAAAATGGTCAATATTGATGAAATTTTAACATTTAATCTTTTGACTTTAAATGACGGTTGGATGTGAGTTATTACTTTTTCAACTAAAATAAGTGTGTTTAAAGTCATTTCTGTGCCTGAAATTGGTCAAAATTGAAGATTTTGAGTAAGCAAAACTCTGTAAAAATGGCAGTTTTGGTCACTGTGAGGGTTTAAAAAGTGGTTATTCAACATGAGGCCCGATCCAAATGACATTTTTTATCATTTTTGGTAGAGTCCAAAAAATCCATTTTCTGATGAAAAACGATGACCCCGGACCAGTCGAACGTTGAAAAAATGGTCAATATTGATGAAATTTTAACATTTAATCTTTTGACTTTAAATGACGGTTGGATGTGAGTTAATACTTTTTCAACTAAAATAAGTGTGTTTAAAGTCATTTCTGTGCCTGAAATTGGTCAAAATTGAAGATTTTGAGTAAGCAAAACTCTGTAAAAATGGCAGTTTTGGTCACTGTGAGGGTTTAAAAAGTGGTTATTCAACATGAGGCCCGATCCAAATGACATTTTGAATCATTTTTGGTAGAGTCCAAAAAATCCATTTTCTGATGAAAAACGATGACCCCGGACCAGTCGAACGTTGAAAAAATGGTCAATATTGATGAAATTTTAACATTTAATCTTTTGACTTTAAATGACGGTTGGATGTGAGTTATTACTTTTTCAACTAAAATAAGTGTGTTTAAAGTCATTTCTGTGCCTGAAATTGGTCAAAATTGAAGATTTTGAGTAAGCAAAACTCTGTAAAAATGGCAGTTTTGGTCACTGTGAGGGTTTAAAAAGTGGTTATTCAACATGAGGCCCGATCCAAATGACATTTTGAATCATTTTTGGTAGAGTCCAAAAAATCAATTTTCTGATGAAAAACGATGACCCCGGACCAGTCGAACGTTGAAAAAATGGTCAATATTGATGAAATTTTAACATTTAATCTTTTGACTTTAAATGACGGTTGGATGTGAGTTATTACTTTTTCAACTAAAATAAGTGTGTTTAAAGTCATTTCTGTGCCTGAAATTGGTCAAAATTGAAGATTTTGAGTAAGCAAAACTCTGTAAAAATGGCAGTTTTGGTCACTGTGAGGGTTTAAAAAGTGGTTATTCAACATGAGGCCCGATCAAAATGACATTTTGAATCATTTTTGGTAGAGTCCAAAAAATCAATTTTCTGATGAAAAACGATGACCCCGGACCAGTCGAACGTTGAAAAAATGGTCAATATTGATGAAATTTTAACATTTAATCTTTTGACTTTAAATGACGGTTGGATGTGAGTTATTACTTTTTCAACTAAAATAAGTGTGTTTAAAGTCATTTCTGTGCCTGAAATTGGTCAAAATTGAAGATTTTGAGTAAGCAAAACTCTGTAAAAATGGCAGTTTTGGTCACTGTGAGGGTTTAAAAAGTGGTTATTCAACATGAGGCCCGATCCAAATGACATTTTTTATCATTTTTGGTAGAGTCCAAAAAATCCATTTTCTGATGAAAAACGATGACCCCGGACCAGTCGAACGTTGAAAAAATGGTCAATATTGATGAAATTTTAACATTTAATCTTTTGACTTCAAATGACGGTTGGATGTGAGTTATTACTTTTTCAACTAAAATAAGTGTGTTTAAAGTCATTTCTGTGCCTGAAATTGGTCAAAATTGAAGATTTTGAGTAAGCAAAACTCTGTAAAAATGGCAGTTTTGGTCACTGTGAGGGTTTAAAAAGTGGTTATTCAACATGAGGCCCGATCAAAATGACATTTTGAATCATTTTTGGTAGAGTCCAAAAAATCAATTTTCTGATGAAAAACGATGACCCCGGACCAGTCGAACGTTGAAAAAATGGTCAATATTGATGAAATTTTAACATTTAATCTTTTGACTTTAAATGACGGTTGGATGTGAGTTATTACTTTTTCAACTAAAATAAGTGTGTTTAAAGTCATTTCTGTGCCTGAAATTGGTCAAAATTGAAGATTTTGAGTAAGCAAAACTCTGTAAAAATGGCAGTTTTGGTCACTGTGAGGGTTTAAAAAGTGGTTATTCAACATGAGGCCCGATCCAAATGACATTTTGAATCATTTTTGGTAGAGTCCAAAAAATCCATTTTCTGATGAAAAACGATGACCCCGGACCAGTCGAACGTTGAAAAAATGGTCAATATTGATGAAATTTTAACATTTAATCTTTTGACTTTAAATGACGGTTGGATGTGAGTTATTACTTTTTCAACTAAAATAAGTGTGTTTAAAGTCATTTCTGTGCCTGAAATTGGTCAAAATTGAAGATTTTGAGTAAGCAAAACTGTAAAAATGGCAGTTTTGGTCACTGTGAGGGTTTAAAAAGTGGTTATTCAACATGAGGCCTGATCCAAATGACATGTTGAATCATTTTTGGTAGAGTCCAAAAAATCAATTTTCTGATGAAAAACGATGACCCCGGACCAGTCGAACGTTGAAAAAATGGTCAATATTGATGAAATTTTAACATTTAATCTTTTGACTTTAAATGACGGTTGGATGTGAGTTATTACTTTTTCAACTAAAATAAGTGTGTTTAAAGTCATTTCTGTGCCTGAAATTGGTCAAAATTGAAGATTTTGAGTAAGCAAAACTCTGTAAAAATGGCAGTTTTGGTCACTGTGAGGGTTTAAAAAGTGGTTATTCAACATGAGGCCCGATCCAAATGACATTTTGAATCATTTTTGGTAGAGTCCAAAAAATCCATTTTCTGATGAAAAACGATGACCCCGGACCAGTCGAACGTTGAAAAAATGGTCAATATTGATGAAATTTTAACATTTAATCTTTTGACTTTAAATGACGGTTGGATGTGAGTTATTACTTTTTCAACTAAAATAAGTGTGTTTAAAGTCATTTCTGTGCCTGAAATTGGTCAAAATTGAAGATTTTGAGTAAGCAAAACTGTAAAAATGGCAGTTTTGGTCACTGTGAGGGTTTAAAAAGTGGTTATTCAACATGAGGCCTGATCCAAATGACATGTTGAATCATTTTTGGTAGAGTCCAAAAAATCCATTTTCTGATGAAAAACGATGACCCCGGACCAGTCGAACGTTGAAAAAATGGTCAATATTGATGAAATTTTAACATTTAATCTTTTGACTTTAAATGACGGTTGGATGTGAGTTATTACTTTTTCAACTAAAATAAGTGTGTTTAAAGTCATTTCTGTGCCTGAAATTGGTCAAAATTGAAGATTTTGAGTAAGCAAAACTCTGTAAAAATGGCAGTTTTGGTCACTGTGAGGGTTTAAAAAGTGGTTATTCAACATGAGGCCCGATCCAAATGACATTTTGAATCATTTTTGGTAGAGTCCAAAAAATCCATTTTCTGATGAAAAACGATGACCCCGGACCAGTCGAACGTTGAAAAAATGGTCAATATTGATGAAATTTTAACATTTAATCTTTTGACTTTAAATGACGGTTGGATGTGAGTTATTACTTTTTCAACTAAAATAAGTGTGTTTAAAGTCATTTCTGTGCCTGAAATTGGTCAAAATTGAAGATTTTGAGTAAGCAAAACTCTGTAAAAATGGCAGTTTTGGTCACTGTGAGGGTTTAAAAAGTGGTTATTCAACATGAGGCCCGATCAAAATGACATTTTGAATCATTTTTGGTAGAGTCCAAAAAATCAATTTTCTGATGAAAAACGATGACCCCGGACCAGTCGAACGTTGAAAAAATGGTCAATATTGATGAAATTTTAACATTTAATCTTTTGACTTTAAATGACGGTTGGATGTGAGTTATTACTTTTTCAACTAAAATAAGTGTGTTTAAAGTCATTTCCGTGCCTGAAATTGGTCAAAATTGAAGATTTTGAGTAAGCGAAACTCTGTAAAAATGGCAGTTTTGGTCACTGTGAGGGTTTAAAAAGTGGTTATTCAACATGAGGCCCGATCCAAATGACATTTTGAATCATTTTTGGTAGAGTCCAAAAAATCCATTTTCTGATGAAAAACGATGACCCCGGACCAGTCGAACGTTGAAAAAATGGTCAATATTGATGAAATTTTAACATTTAATCTTTTGACTTTAAATGACGGTTGGATGTGAGTTATTACTTTTTCAACTAAAATAAGTGTGTTTAAAGTCATTTCTGTGCCTGAAATTGGTCAAAATTGAAGATTTTGAGTAAGCAAAACTCTGTAAAAATGGCAGTTTTGGTCACTGTGAGGGTTTAAAAAGTGGTTATTCAACATGAGGCCCGATCAAAATGACATTTTGAATCATTTTTGGTAGAGTCCAAAAAATCAATTTTCTGATGAAAAACGATGACCCCGGACCAGTCGAACGTTGAAAAAATGGTCAATATTGATGAAATTTTAACATTTAATCTTTTGACTTTAAATGACGGTTGGATGTGAGTTATTACTTTTTCAACTAAAATAAGTGTGTTTAAAGTCATTTCTGTGCCTGAAATTGGTCAAAATTGAAGATTTTGAGTAAGCAAAACTCTGTAAAAATGGCAGTTTTGGTCACTGTGAGGGTTTAAAAAGTGGTTATTCAACATGAGGCCCGATCCAAATGACATTTTTTATCATTTTTGGTAGAGTCCAAAAAATCCATTTTCTGATGAAAAACGATGACCCCGGACCAGTCGAACGTTGAAAAAATGGTCAATATTGATGAAATTTTAACATTTAATCTTTTGACTTTAAATGACGGTTGGATGTGAGTTAATACTTTTTCAACTAAAATAAGTGTGTTTAAAGTCATTTCTGTGCCTGAAATTGGTCAAAATTGAAGATTTTGAGTAAGCAAAACTCTGTAAAAATGGCAGTTTTGGTCACTGTGAGGGTTTAAAAAGTGGTTATTCAACATGAGGCCCGATCAAAATGACATTTTGAATCATTTTTGGTAGAGTCCAAAAAATCCATTTTCTGATGAAAAACGATGACCCCGGACCAGTCGAACGTTGAAAAAATGGTCAATATTGATGAAATTTTAACATTTAATCTTTTGACTTTAAATGACGGTTGGATGTGAGTTATTACTTTTTCAACTAAAATAAGTGTGTTTAAAGTCATTTCTGTGCCTGAAATTGGTCAAAATTGAAGATTTTGAGTAAGCAAAACTCTGTAAAAATGGCAGTTTTGGTCACTGTGAGGGTTTAAAAAGTGGTTATTCAACATGAGGCCCGATCCAAATGACATTTTTTATCATTTTTGGTAGAGTCCAAAAAATCCATTTTCTGATGAAAAACGATGACCCCGGACCAGTCGAACGTTGAAAAAATGGTCAATATTGATGAAATTTTAACATTTAATCTTTTGACTTTAAATGACGGTTGGATGTGAGTTAATACTTTTTCAACTAAAATAAGTGTGTTTAAAGTCATTTCTGTGCCTGAAATTGGTCAAAATTGAAGATTTTGAGTAAGCAAAACTCTGTAAAAATGGCAGTTTTGGTCACTGTGAGGGTTTAAAAAGTGGTTATTCAACATGAGGCCCGATCAAAATGACATTTTGAATCATTTTTGGTAGAGTCCAAAAAATCCATTTTCTGATGAAAAACGATGACCCCGGACCAGTCGAAACGTTGAAAAAATGGTCAATATTGATGAAATTTTAACATTTAATCTTTTGACTTTAAATGACGGTTGGATGTGAGTTATTACTTTTTCAACTAAAATAAGTGTGTTTAAAGTCATTTCTGTGCCTGAAATTGGTCAAAATTGAAGATTTTGAGTAAGCAAAACTCTGTAAAAATGGCAGTTTTGGTCACTGTGAGGGTTTAAAAAGTGGTTATTCAACATGAGGCCCGATCCAAATGACATTTTTTATCATTTTTGGTAGAGTCCAAAAAATCCATTTTCTGAAGAAAAACGATGACCCCGGACCAGTCGAACGTTGAAAAAATGGTCAATATTGATGAAATTTTAACATTTAATCTTTTGACTTTAAATGACGGTTGGATGTGAGTTATTACTTTTTCAACTAAAATAAGTGTGTTTAAAGTCATTTCTGTGCCTGAAATTGGTCAAAATTGAAGATTTTGAGTAAGCAAAACTCTGTAAAAATGGCAGTTTTGGTCACTGTGAGGGTTTAAAAAGTGGTTATTCAACATGAGGCCCGATCAAAATGACATTTTGAATCATTTTTGGTAGAGTCCAAAAAATCAATTTTCTGATGAAAAACGATGACCCCGGACCAGTCGAACGTTGAAAAAATGGTCAATATTGATGAAATTTTAACATTTAATCTTTTGACTTTAAATGACGGTTGGATGTGAGTTATTACTTTTTCAACTAAAATAAGTGTGTTTAAAGTCATTTCTGTGCCTGAAATTGGTCAAAATTGAAGATTTTGAGTAAGCAAAACTCTGTAAAAATGGCAGTTTTGGTCACTGTGAGGGTTTAAAAAGTGGTTATTCAACATGAGGCCCGATCCAAATGACATTTTTTATCATTTTTGGTAGAGTCCAAAAAATCCATTTTCTGATGAAAAACGATGACCCCGGACCAGTCGAACGTTGAAAAAATGGTCAATATTGATGAAATTTTAACATTTAATCTTTTGACTTTAAATGACGGTTGGATGTGAGTTATTACTTTTTCAACTAAAATAAGTGTGTTTAAAGTCATTTCTGTGCCTGAAATTGGTCAAAATTGAAGATTTTGAGTAAGCAAAACTCTGTAAAAATGGCAGTTTTGGTCACTGTGAGGGTTTAAAAAGTGGTTATTCAACATGAGGCCCGATCAAAATGACATTTTGAATCATTTTTGGTAGAGTCCAAAAAATCAATTTTCTGATGAAAAACGATGACCCCGGACCAGTCGAACGTTGAAAAAATGGTCAATATTGATGAAATTTTAACATTTAATCTTTTGACTTTAAATGACGGTTGGATGTGAGTTATTACTTTTTCAACTAAAATAAGTGTGTTTAAAGTCATTTCTGTGCCTGAAATTGGTCAAAATTGAAGATTTTGAGTAAGCAAAACTCTGTAAAAATGGCAGTTTTGGTCACTGTGAGGGTTTAAAAAGTGGTTATTCAACATGAGGCCCGATCCAAATGACATTTTGAATCATTTTTGGTAGAGTCCAAAAAATCCATTTTCTGATGAAAAACGATGACCCCGGACCAGTCGAACGTTGAAAAAATGGTCAATATTGATGAAATTTTAACATTTAATCTTTTGACTTTAAATGACGGTTGGATGTGAGTTATTACTTTTTCAACTAAAATAAGTGTGTTTAAAGTCATTTCTGTGCCTGAAATTGGTCAAAATTGAAGATTTTGAGTAAGCAAAACTGTAAAAATGGCAGTTTTGGTCACTGTGAGGGTTTAAAAAGTGGTTATTCAACATGAGGCCTGATCCAAATGACATGTTGAATCATTTTTGGTAGAGTCCAAAAAATCAATTTTCTGATGAAAAACGATGACCCCGGACCAGTCGAACGTTGAAAAAATGGTCAATATTGATGAAATTTTAACATTTAATCTTTTGACTTTAAATGACGGTTGGATGTGAGTTATTACTTTTTCAACTAAAATAAGTGTGTTTAAAGTCATTTCTGTGCCTGAAATTGGTCAAAATTGAAGATTTTGAGTAAGCAAAACTCTGTAAAAATGGCAGTTTTGGTCACTGTGAGGGTTTAAAAAGTGGTTATTCAACATGAGGCCCGATCCAAATGACATTTTGAATCATTTTTGGTAGAGTCCAAAAAATCCATTTTCTGATGAAAAACGATGACCCCGGACCAGTCGAACGTTGAAAAAATGGTCAATATTGATGAAATTTTAACATTTAATCTTTTGACTTTAAATGACGGTTGGATGTGAGTTATTACTTTTTCAACTAAAATAAGTGTGTTTAAAGTCATTTCTGTGCCTGAAATTGGTCAAAATTGAAGATTTTGAGTAAGCAAAACTGTAAAAATGGCAGTTTTGGTCACTGTGAGGGTTTAAAAAGTGGTTATTCAACATGAGGCCTGATCCAAATGACATGTTGAATCATTTTTGGTAGAGTCCAAAAAATCCATTATCTGATGAAAAACGATGACCCCGGACCAGTCGAACGTTGAAAAAATGGTCAATATTGATGAAATTTTAACATTTAATCTTTTGACTTTAAATGACGGTTGGATGTGAGTTATTACTTTTTCAACTAAAATAAGTGTGTTTAAAGTCATTTCTGTGCCTGAAATTGGTCAAAATTGAAGATTTTGAGTAAGCAAAACTGTAAAAATGGCAGTTTTGGTCACTGTGAGGGTTTAAAAAGTGGTTATTCAACATGAGGCCTGATCCAAATGACATGTTGAATCATTTTTGGTAGAGTCCAAAAAATCAATTTTCTGATGAAAAACGATGACCCCGGACCAGTCGAACGTTGAAAAAATGGTCAATATTGATGAAATTTTAACATTTAATCTTTTGACTTTAAATGACGGTTGGATGTGAGTTATTACTTTTTCAACTAAAATAAGTGTGTTTAAAGTCATTTCTGTGCCTGAAATTGGTCAAAATTGAAGATTTTGAGTAAGCAAAACTCTGTAAAAATGGCAGTTTTGGTCACTGTGAGGGTTTAAAAAGTGGTTATTCAACATGAGGCCCGATCCAAATGACATTTTGAATCATTTTTGGTAGAGTCCAAAAAATCCATTTTCTGATGAAAAACGATGACCCCGGACCAGTCGAACGTTGAAAAAATGGTCAATATTGATGAAATTTTAACATTTAATCTTTTGACTTTAAATGACGGTTGGATGTGAGTTATTACTTTTTCAACTAAAATAAGTGTGTTTAAAGTCATTTCTGTGCCTGAAATTGGTCAAAATTGAAGATTTTGAGTAAGCAAAACTGTAAAAATGGCAGTTTTGGTCACTGTGAGGGTTTAAAAAGTGGTTATTCAACATGAGGCCTGATCCAAATGACATGTTGAATCATTTTTGGTAGAGTCCAAAAAATCCATTTTCTGATGAAAAACGATGACCCCGGACCAGTCGAACGTTGAAAAAATTGTCAATATTGATGAAATTTTAACATTTAATCTTTTGACTTTAAATGACGGTTGGATGTGAGTTATTACTTTTTCAACTAAAATAAGTGTGTTTAAAGTCATTTCTGTGCCTGAAATTGGTCAAAATTGAAGATTTTGAGTAAGCAAAACTCTGTAAAAATGGCAGTTTTGGTCACTGTGAGGGTTTAAAAAGTGGTTATTCAACATGAGGCCCGATCCAAATGACATTTTGAATCATTTTTGGTAGAGTCCAAAAAATCCATTTTCTGATGAAAAACGATGACCCCGGACCAGTCGAACGTTGAAAAAATGGTCAATATTGATGAAATTTTAACATTTAATCTTTTGACTTTAAATGACGGTTGGATGTGAGTTATTACTTTTTCAACTAAAATAAGTGTGTTTAAAGTCATTTCTGTGCCTGAAATTGGTCAAAATTGAAGATTTTGAGTAAGCAAAACTCTGTAAAAATGGCAGTTTTGGTCACTGTGAGGGTTTAAAAAGTGGTTATTCAACATGAGGCCCGATCAAAATGACATTTTGAATCATTTTTGGTAGAGTCCAAAAAATCAATTTTCTGATGAAAAACGATGACCCCGGACCAGTCGAACGTTGAAAAAATGGTCAATATTGATGAAATTTTAACATTTAATCTTTTGACTTTAAATGACGGTTGGATGTGAGTTATTACTTTTTCAACTAAAATAAGTGTGTTTAAAGTCATTTCCGTGCCTGAAATTGGTCAAAATTGAAGATTTTGAGTAAGCGAAACTCTGTAAAAATGGCAGTTTTGGTCACTGTGAGGGTTTAAAAAGTGGTTATTCAACATGAGGCCCGATCCAAATGACATTTTGAATCATTTTTGGTAGAGTCCAAAAAATCCATTTTCTGATGAAAAACGATGACCCCGGACCAGTCGAACGTTGAAAAAATGGTCAATATTGATGAAATTTTAACATTTAATCTTTTGACTTTAAATGACGGTTGGATGTGAGTTATTACTTTTTCAACTAAAATAAGTGTGTTTAAAGTCATTTCTGTGCCTGAAATTGGTCAAAATTGAAGATTTTGAGTAAGCAAAACTCTGTAAAAATGGCAGTTTTGGTCACTGTGAGGGTTTAAAAAGTGGTTATTCAACATGAGGCCCGATCAAAATGACATTTTGAATCATTTTTGGTAGAGTCCAAAAAATCAATTTTCTGATGAAAAACGATGACCCCGGACCAGTCGAACGTTGAAAAAATGGTCAATATTGATGAAATTTTAACATTTAATCTTTTGACTTTAAATGACGGTTGGATGTGAGTTATTACTTTTTCAACTAAAATAAGTGTGTTTAAAGTCATTTCTGTGCCTGAAATTGGTCAAAATTGAAGATTTTGAGTAAGCAAAACTCTGTAAAAATGGCAGTTTTGGTCACTGTGAGGGTTTAAAAAGTGGTTATTCAACATGAGGCCCGATCCAAATGACATTTTTTATCATTTTTGGTAGAGTCCAAAAAATCCATTTTCTGATGAAAAACGATGACCCCGGACCAGTCGAACGTTGAAAAAATGGTCAATATTGATGAAATTTTAACATTTAATCTTTTGACTTTAAATGACGGTTGGATGTGAGTTAATACTTTTTCAACTAAAATAAGTGTGTTTAAAGTCATTTCTGTGCCTGAAATTGGTCAAAATTGAAGATTTTGAGTAAGCAAAACTCTGTAAAAATGGCAGTTTTGGTCACTGTGAGGGTTTAAAAAGTGGTTATTCAACATGAGGCCCGATCAAAATGACATGTTGAATCATTTTTGGTAGAGTCCAAAAAATCAATTTTCTGATGAAAAACGATGACCCCGGACCAGTCGAAACGTTGAAAAAATGGTCAATATTGATGAAATTTTAACATTTAATCTTTTGACTTTAAATGACGGTTGGATGTGAGTTATTACTTTTTCAACTAAAATAAGTGTGTTTAAAGTCATTTCTGTGCCTGAAATTGGTCAAAATTGAAGATTTTGAGTAAGCAAAACTCTGTAAAAATGGCAGTTTTGGTCACTGTGAGGGTTTAAAAAGTGGTTATTCAACATGAGGCCCGATCCAAATGACATTTTTTATCATTTTTGGTAGAGTCCAAAAAATCCATTTTCTGAAGAAAAACGATGACCCCGGACCAGTCGAACGTTGAAAAAATGGTCAATATTGATGAAATTTTAACATTTAATCTTTTGACTTTAAATGACGGTTGGATGTGAGTTATTACTTTTTCAACTAAAATAAGTGTGTTTAAAGTCATTTCTGTGCCTGAAATTGGTCAAAATTGAAGATTTTGAGTAAGCAAAACTCTGTAAAAATGGCAGTTTTGGTCACTGTGAGGGTTTAAAAAGTGGTTATTCAACATGAGGCCCGATGAAAATGACATTTTTAATCATTTTTGGTAGAGTCCAAAAAATCAATTTTCTGATGAAAAACGATGACCCCGGACCAGTCGAACGTTGAAAAAATGGTCAATATTGATGAAATTTTAACATTTAATCTTTTGACTTTAAATGACGGTTGGATGTGAGTTATTACTTTTTCAACTAAAATAAGTGTGTTTAAAGTCATTTCTGTGCCTGAAATTGGTCAAAATTGAAGATTTTGAGTAAGCAAAACTCTGTAAAAATGGCAGTTTTGGTCACTGTGAGGGTTTAAAAAGTGGTTATTCAACATGAGGCCCGATCCAAATGACATTTTTTATCATTTTTGGTAGAGTCCAAAAAATCCATTTTCTGATGAAAAACGATGACCCCGGACCAGTCGAACGTTGAAAAAATGGTCAATATTGATGAAATTTTAACATTTAATCTTTTGACTTTAAATGACGGTTGGATGTGAGTTGTTACTTTTTCAACTAAAATAAGTGTGTTTAAAGTCATTTCTGTGCCTGAAATTGGTCAAAATTGAAGATTTTGAGTAAGCAAAACTCTGTAAAAATGGCAGTTTTGGTCACTGTGAGGGTTTAAAAAGTGGTTATTCAACATGAGGCCCGATCAAAATGACATTTTGAATCATTTTTGGTAGAGTCCAAAAAATCAATTTTCTGATGAAAAACGATGACCCCGGACCAGTCGAACGTTGAAAAAATGGTCAATATTGATGAAATTTTAACATTTAATCTTTTGACTTTAAATGACGGTTGGATGTGAGTTATTACTTTTTCAACTAAAATAAGTGTGTTTAAAGTCATTTCCGTGCCTGAAATTGGTCAAAATTGAAGATTTTGAGTAAGCGAAACTCTGTAAAAATGGCAGTTTTGGTCACTGTGAGGGTTTAAAAAGTGGTTATTCAACATGAGGCCCGATCCAAATGACATTTTGAATCATTTTTGGTAGAGTCCAAAAAATCCATTTTCTGATGAAAAACGATGACCCCGGACCAGTCGAACGTTGAAAAAATGGTCAATATTGATGAAATTTTAACATTTAATCTTTTGACTTTAAATGACGGTTGGATGTGAGTTATTACTTTTTCAACTAAAATAAGTGTGTTTAAAGTCATTTCTGTGCCTGAAATTGGTCAAAATTGAAGATTTTGAGTAAGCAAAACTCTGTAAAAATGGCAGTTTTGGTCACTGTGAGGGTTTAAAAAGTGGTTATTCAACATGAGGCCCGATCAAAATGACATTTTGAATCATTTTTGGTAGAGTCCAAAAAATCAATTTTCTGATGAAAAACGATGACCCCGGACCAGTCGAACGTTGAAAAAATGGTCAATATTGATGAAATTTTAACATTTAATCTTTTGACTTTAAATGACGGTTGGATGTGAGTTATTACTTTTTCAACTAAAATAAGTGTGTTTAAAGTCATTTCTGTGCCTGAAATTGGTCAAAATTGAAGATTTTGAGTAAGCAAAACTCTGTAAAAATGGCAGTTTTGGTCACTGTGAGGGTTTAAAAAGTGGTTATTCAACATGAGGCCCGATCCAAATGACATTTTTTATCATTTTTGGTAGAGTCCAAAAAATCCATTTTCTGATGAAAAACGATGACCCCGGACCAGTCGAACGTTGAAAAAATGGTCAATATTGATGAAATTTTAACATTTAATCTTTTGACTTTAAATGACGGTTGGATGTGAGTTAATACTTTTTCAACTAAAATAAGTGTGTTTAAAGTCATTTCTGTGCCTGAAATTGGTCAAAATTGAAGATTTTGAGTAAGCAAAACTCTGTAAAAATGGCAGTTTTGGTCACTGTGAGGGTTTAAAAAGTGGTTATTCAACATGAGGCCCGATCAAAATGACATGTTGAATCATTTTTGGTAGAGTCCAAAAAATCAATTTTCTGATGAAAAACGATGACCCCGGACCAGTCGAAACGTTGAAAAAATGGTCAATATTGATGAAATTTTAACATTTAATCTTTTGACTTTAAATGACGGTTGGATGTGAGTTATTACTTTTTCAACTAAAATAAGTGTGTTTAAAGTCATTTCTGTGCCTGAAATTGGTCAAAATTGAAGATTTTGAGTAAGCAAAACTCTGTAAAAATGGCAGTTTTGGTCACTGTGAGGGTTTAAAAAGTGGTTATTCAACATGAGGCCCGATCCAAATGACATTTTTTATCATTTTTGGTAGAGTCCAAAAAATCCATTTTCTGAAGAAAAACGATGACCCCGGACCAGTCGAACGTTGAAAAAATGGTCAATATTGATGAAATTTTAACATTTAATCTTTTGACTTTAAATGACGGTTGGATGTGAGTTATTACTTTTTCAACTAAAATAAGTGTGTTTAAAGTCATTTCTGTGCCTGAAATTGGTCAAAATTGAAGATTTTGAGTAAGCAAAACTCTGTAAAAATGGCAGTTTTGGTCACTGTGAGGGTTTAAAAAGTGGTTATTCAACATGAGGCCCGATCAAAATGACCTTTTGAATCATTTTTGGTAGAGTCCAAAAAATCAATTTTCTGATGAAAAACGATGACCCCGGACCAGTCGAACGTTGAAAAAATGGTCAATATTGATGAAATTTTAACATTTAATCTTTTGACTTTAAATGACGGTTGGATGTGAGTTATTACTTTTTCAACTAAAATAAGTGTGTTTAAAGTCATTTCTGTGCCTGAAATTGGTCAAAATTGAAGATTTTGAGTAAGCAAAACTCTGTAAAAATGGCAGTTTTGGTCACTGTGAGGGTTTAAAAAGTGGTTATTCAACATGAGGCCCGATCCAAATGACATTTTTTATCATTTTTGGTAGAGTCCAAAAAATCCATTTTCTGATGAAAAACGATGACCCCGGACCAGTCGAACGTTGAAAAAATGGTCAATATTGATGAAATTTTAACATTTAATCTTTTGACTTTAAATGACGGTTGGATGTGAGTTGTTACTTTTTCAACTAAAATAAGTGTGTTTAAAGTCATTTCTGTGCCTGAAATTGGTCAAAATTGAAGATTTTGAGTAAGCAAAACTCTGTAAAAATGGCAGTTTTGGTCACTGTGAGGGTTTAAAAAGTGGTTATTCAACATGAGGCCCGATCAAAATGACATTTTGAATCATTTTTGGTAGAGTCCAAAAAATCAATTTTCTGATGAAAAACGATGACCCGGGACCAGTCGAACGTTGAAAAAATGGTCAATATTGATGAAATTTTAACATTTAATCTTTTGACTTTAAATGACGGTTGGATGTGAGTTATTACTTTTTCAACTAAAATAAGTGTGTTTAAAGTCATTTCTGTGCCTGAAATTGGTCAAAATTGAAGATTTTGAGTAAGCAAAACTCTGTAAAAATGGCAGTTTTGGTCACTGTGAGGGTTTAAAAAGTGGTTATTCAACATGAGGCCCGATCCAAATGACATTTTGAATCATTTTTGGTAGAGTCCAAAAAATCCATTTTCTGATGAAAAACGATGACCCCGGACCAGTCGAACGTTGAAAAAATGGTCAATATTGATGAAATTTTAACATTTAATCTTTTGACTTTAAATGACGGTTGGATGTGAGTTATTACTTTTTCAACTAAAATAAGTGTGTTTAAAGTCATTTCTGTGCCTGAAATTGGTCAAAATTGAAGATTTTGAGTAAGCAAAACTCTGTAAAAATGGCAGTTTTGGTCACTGTGAGGGTTTAAAAAGTGGTTATTCAACATGAGGCCCGATCCAAATGACATTTTGAATCATTTTTGGTAGAGTCCAAAAAATCCATTTTCTGATGAAAAACGATGACCCCGGACCAGACGAACGTTGAAAAAATGGTCAATATTGATGAAATTTTAACATTTAATCTTTTGACTTTAAATGACGGTTGGATGTGAGTTATTACTTTTTCAACTAAAATAAGTGTGTTTAAAGTCATTTCTGTGCCTGAAATTGGTCAAAATTGAAGATTTTGAGTAAGCAAAACTCTGTAAAAATGGCAGTTTTGGTCACTGTGAGGGTTTAAAAAGTGGTTATTCAACATGAGGCCCGATCAAAATGACATTTTGAATCATTTTTGGTAGAGTCCAAAAAATCAATTTTCTGATGAAAAACGATGACCCCGGACCAGTCGAAACGTTGAAAAAATGGTCAATATTGATGAAATTTTAACATTTAATCTTTTGACTTTAAATGACGGTTGGATGTGAGTTATTACTTTTTCAACTAAAATAAGTGTGTTTAAAGTCATTTCTGTGCCTGAAATTGGTCAAAATTGAAGATTTTGAGTAAGCAAAACTCTGTAAAAATGGCAGTTTTGGTCACTGTGAGGGTTTAAAAAGTGGTTATTCAACATGAGGCCCGATCCAAATGACATTTTTTATCATTTTTGGTAGAGTCCAAAAAATCCATTTTCTGATGAAAAACGATGACCCCGGACCAGTCGAACGTTGAAAAAATGGTCAATATTGATGAAATTTTAACATTTAATCTTTTGACTTTAAATGACGGTTGGATGTGAGTTATTACTTTTTCAACTAAAATAAGTGTGTTTAAAGTCATTTCTGTGCCTGAAATTGGTCAAAATTGAAGATTTTGAGTAAGCAAAACTCTGTAAAAATGGCAGTTTTGGTCACTGTGAGGGTTTAAAAAGTGGTTATTCAACATGAGGCCCGATCAAAATGACATTTTGAATCATTTTTGGTAGAGTCCAAAAAATCAATTTTCTGATGAAAAACGATGACCCCGGACCAGTCGAACGTTGAAAAAATGGTCAATATTGATGAAATTTTAACATTTAATCTTTTGACTTTAAATGACGGTTGGATGTGAGTTATTACTTTTTCAACTAAAATAAGTGTGTTTAAAGTCATTTCTGTGCCTGAAATTGGTCAAAATTGAAGATTTTGAGTAAGCAAAACTCTGTAAAAATGGCAGTTTTGGTCACTGTGAGGGTTTAAAAAGTGGTTATTCAACATGAGGCCCGATCCAAATGACATTTTTTATCATTTTTGGTAGAGTCCAAAAAATCCATTTTCTGATGAAAAACGATGACCCCGGACCAGTCGAACGTTGAAAAAATGGTCAATATTGATGAAATTTTAACATTTAATCTTTTGACTTTAAATGACGGTTGGATGTGAGTTATTACTTTTTCAACTAAAATAAGTGTGTTTAAAGTCATTTCTGTGCCTGAAATTGGTCAAAATTGAAGATTTTGAGTAAGCAAAACTCTGTAAAAATGGCAGTTTTGGTCACTGTGAGGGTTTAAAAAGTGGTTATTCAACATGAGGCCCGATTAAAATGACATTTTGAATCATTTTTGGTAGAGTCCAAAAAATCAATTTTCTGATGAAAAACGATGACCCCGGACCAGTCGAACGTTGAAAAAATGGTCAATATTGATGAAATTTTAACATTTAATCTTTTGACTTTAAATGACGGTTGGATGTGAGTTATTACTTTTTCAACTAAAATAAGTGTGTTTAAAGTCATTTCTGTGCCTGAAATTGGTCAAAATTGAAGATTTTGAGTAAGCAAAACTCTGTAAAAATGGCAGTTTTGGTCACTGTGAGGGTTTAAAAAGTGGTTATTCAACATGAGGCCCGATCCAAATGACATTTTGAATCATTTTTGGTAGAGTCCAAAAAATCCATTTTCTGATGAAAAACGATGACCCCGGACCAGTCGAACGTTGAAAAAATGGTCAATATTGATGAAATTTTAACATTTAATCTTTTGACTTTAAATGACGGTTGGATGTGAGTTATTACTTTTTCAACTAAAATAAGTGTGTTTAAAGTCATTTCTGTGCCTGAAATTGGTCAAAATTGAAGATTTTGAGTAAGCAAAACTGTAAAAATGGCAGTTTTGGTCACTGTGAGGGTTTAAAAAGTGGTTATTCAACATGAGGCCTGATCCAAATGACATGTTGAATCATTTTTGGTAGAGTCCAAAAAATCAATTTTCTGATGAAAAACGATGACCCCGGACCAGTCGAACGTTGAAAAAATGGTCAATATTGATGAAATTTTAACATTTAATCTTTTGACTTTAAATGACGGTTGGATGTGAGTTATTACTTTTTCAACTAAAATAAGTGTGTTTAAAGTCATTTCTGTGCCTGAAATTGGTCAAAATTGAAGATTTTGAGTAAGCAAAACTCTGTAAAAATGGCAGTTTTGGTCACTGTGAGGGTTTAAAAAGTGGTTATTCAACATGAGGCCCGATCCAAATGACATTTTGAATCATTTTTGGTAGAGTCCAAAAAATCCATTTTCTGATGAAAAACGATGACCCCGGACCAGTCGAACGTTGAAAAAATGGTCAATATTGATGAAATTTTAACATTTAATCTTTTGACTTTAAATGACGGTTGGATGTGAGTTATTACTTTTTCAACTAAAATAAGTGTGTTTAAAGTCATTTCTGTGCCTGAAATTGGTCAAAATTGAAGATTTTGAGTAAGCAAAACTGTAAAAATGGCAGTTTTGGTCACTGTGAGGGTTTAAAAAGTGGTTATTCAACATGAGGCCTGATCCAAATGACATGTTGAATCATTTTTGGTAGAGTCCAAAAAATCCATTTTCTGATGAAAAACGATGACCCCGGACCAGTCGAACGTTGAAAAAATGGTCAATATTGATGAAATTTTAACATTTAATCTTTTGACTTTAAATGACGGTTGGATGTGAGTTATTACTTTTTCAACTAAAATAAGTGTGTTTAAAGTCATTTCTGTGCCTGAAATTGGTCAAAATTGAAGATTTTGAGTAAGCAAAACTCTGTAAAAATGGCAGTTTTGGTCACTGTGAGGGTTTAAAAAGTGGTTATTCAACATGAGGCCCGATCCAAATGACATTTTGAATCATTTTGGTAGAGTCCAAAATATCCATTTTCTGATGAAAAACGATGACCCCGGACCAGTCGAACGTTGAAAAAATGGTCAATATTGATGAAATTTTAACATTTAATCTTTTGACTTTAAATGACGGTTGGATGTGAGTTATTACTTTTTCAACTAAAATAAGTGTGTTTAAAGTCATTTCTGTGCCTGAAATTGGTCAAAATTGAAGATTTTGAGTAAGCAAAACTCTGTAAAAATGGCAGTTTTGGTCACTGTGAGGGTTTAAAAAGTGGTTATTCAACATGAGGCCCGATCAAAATGACATTTTGAATCATTTTTGGTAGAGTCCAAAAAATCAATTTTCTGATGAAAAACGATGACCCCGGACCAGTCGAACGTTGAAAAAATGGTCAATATTGATGAAATTTTAACATTTAATCTTTTGACTTTAAATGACGGTTGGATGTGAGTTATTACTTTTTCAACTAAAATAAGTGTGTTTAAAGTCATTTCCGTGCCTGAAATTGGTCAAAATTGAAGATTTTGAGTAAGCGAAACTCTGTAAAAATGGCAGTTTTGGTCACTGTGAGGGTTTAAAAAGTGGTTATTCAACATGAGGCCCGATCCAAATGACATTTTGAATCATTTTTGGTAGAGTCCAAAAAATCCATTTTCTGATGAAAAACGATGACCCCGGACCAGTCGAACGTTGAAAAAATGGTCAATATTGATGAAATTTTAACATTTAATCTTTTGACTTTAAATGACGGTTGGATGTGAGTTATTACTTTTTCAACTAAAATAAGTGTGTTTAAAGTCATTTCTGTGCCTGAAATTGGTCAAAATTGAAGATTTTGAGTAAGCAAAACTCTGTAAAAATGGCAGTTTTGGTCACTGTGAGGGTTTAAAAAGTGGTTATTCAACATGAGGCCCGATCAAAATGACATTTTGAATCATTTTTGGTAGAGTCCAAAAAATCAATTTTCTGATGAAAAACGATGACCCCGGACCAGTCGAACGTTGAAAAAATGGTCAATATTGATGAAATTTTAACATTTAATCTTTTGACTTTAAATGACGGTTGGATGTGAGTTATTACTTTTTCAACTAAAATAAGTGTGTTTAAAGTCATTTCTGTGCCTGAAATTGGTCAAAATTGAAGATTTTGAGTAAGCAAAACTCTGTAAAAATGGCAGTTTTGGTCACTGTGAGGGTTTAAAAAGTGGTTATTCAACATGAGGCCCGATCCAAATGACATTTTTTATCATTTTTGGTAGAGTCCAAAAAATCCATTTTCTGATGAAAAACGATAACCCCGGACCAGTCGAACGTTGAAAAAATGGTCAATATTGATGAAATTTTAACATTTAATCTTTTGACTTTAAATGACGGTTGGATGTGAGTTAATACTTTTTCAACTAAAATAAGTGTGTTTAAAGTCATTTCTGTGCCTGAAATTGGTCAAAATTGAAGATTTTGAGTAAGCAAAACTCTGTAAAAATGGCAGTTTTGGTCACTGTGAGGGTTTAAAAAGTGGTTATTCAACATGAGGCCCGATCAAAATGACATTTTGAATCATTTTTGGTAGAGTCCAAAAAATCCATTTTCTGATGAAAAACGATGACCCCGGACCAGTCGAAACGTTGAAAAAATGGTCAATATTGATGAAATTTTAACATTTAATCTTTTGACTTTAAATGACGGTTGGATGTGAGTTATTACTTTTTCAACTAAAATAAGTGTGTTTAAAGTCATTTCTGTGCCTGAAATTGGTCAAAATTGAAGATTTTGAGTAAGCAAAACTCTGTAAAAATGGCAGTTTTGGTCACTGTGAGGGTTTAAAAAGTGGTTATTCAACATGAGGCCCGATCCAAATGACATTTTTTATCATTTTTGGTAGAGTCCAAAAAATCCATTTTCTGATGAAAAACGATGACCCCGGACCAGTCGAACGTTGAAAAAATGGTCAATATTGATGAAATTTTAACATTTAATCTTTTGACTTTAAATGACGGTTGGATGTGAGTTAATACTTTTTCAACTAAAATAAGTGTGTTTAAAGTCATTTCTGTGCCTGAAATTGGTCAAAATTGAAGATTTTGAGTAAGCAAAACTCTGTAAAAATGGCAGTTTTGGTCACTGTGAGGGTTTAAAAAGTGGTTATTCAACATGAGGCCCGATCAAAATGACATTTTGAATCATTTTTGGTAGAGTCCAAAAAATCCATTTTCTGATGAAAAACGATGACCCCGGACCAGTCGAACGTTGAAAAAATGGTCAATATTGAAGAAATTTTAACATTTAATCTTTTGACTTTAAATGACGGTTGGATGTGAGTTATTACTTTTTCAACTAAAATAAGTGTGTTTAAAGTCATTTCTGTGCCTGAAATTGGTCAAAATTGAAGATTTTGAGTAAGCAAAACTCTGTAAAAATGGCAGTTTTGGTCACTGTGAGGGTTTAAAAAGTGGTTATTCAACATGAGGCCCGATCCAAATGACATTTTGAATCATTTTTGGTAGAGTCCAAAAAATCCATTTTCTGATGAAAAACGATGACCCCGGACCAGTCGAACGTTGAAAAAATGGTCAATATTGATGAAATTTTAACATTTAATCTTTTGACTTTAAATGACGGTTGGATGTGAGTTATTACTTTTTCAACTAAAATAAGTGTGTTTAAAGTCATTTCTGTGCCTGAAATTGGTCAAAATTGAAGATTTTGAGTAAGCAAAACTCTGTAAAAATGGCAGTTTTGGTCACTGTGAGGGTTTAAAAAGTGGTTATTCAACATGAGGCCCGATCAAAATGACATTTTGAATCATTTTTGGTAGAGTCCAAAAAATCAATTTTCTGATGAAAAACGATGACCCCGGACCAGTCGAACGTTGAAAAAATGGTCAATATTGATGACATTTTAACATTTAATCTTTTGACTTTAAATGACGGTTGGATGTGAGTTATTACTTTTTCAACTAAAATAAGTGTGTTTAAAGTCATTTCTGTGCCTGAAATTGGTCAAAATTGAAGATTTTGAGTAAGCAAAACTCTGTAAAAATGGCAGTTTTGGTCACTGTGAGGGTTTAAAAAGTGGTTATTCAACATGAGGCCCGATCAAAATGACATTTTGAATCATTTTTGGTAGAGTCCAAAAAATCCATTTTCTGATGAAAAACGATGACCCCGGACCAGTCGAACGTTGAAAAAATGGTCAATATTGATGAAATTTTAACATTTAATCTTTTGACTTTAAATGACGGTTGGATGTGAGTTATTACTTTTTCAACTAAAATAAGTGTGTTTAAAGTCATTTCTGTGCCTGAAATTGGTCAAAATTGAAGATTTTGAGTAAGCAAAACTCTGTAAAAATGGCAGTTTTGGTCACTGTGAGGGTTTAAAAAGTGGTTATTCAACATGAGGCCCGATCCAAATGACATTTTTTATCATTTTTGGTAGAGTCCAAAAAATCCATTTTCTGATGAAAAACGATGACCCCGGACCAGTCGAACGTTGAAAAAATGGTCAATATTGATGAAATTTTAACATTTAATCTTTTGACTTTAAATGACGGTTGGATGTGAGTTATTACTTTTTCAACTAAAATAAGTGTGTTTAAAGTCATTTCTGTGCCTGAAATTGGTCAAAATTGAAGATTTTGAGTAAGCAAAACTCTGTAAAAATGGCAGTTTTGGTCACTGTGAGGGTTTAAAAAGTGGTTATTCAACATGAGGCCCGATCAAAATGACATTTTGAATCATTTTTGGTAGAGTCCAAAAAATCAATTTTCTGATGAAAAACGATGACCCCGGACCAGTCGAACGTTGAAAAAATGGTCAATATTGATGAAATTTTAACATTTAATCTTTTGACTTTAAATGACGGTTGGATGTGAGTTATTACTTTTTCAACTAAAATAAGTGTGTTTAAAGTCATTTCTGTGCCTGAAATTGGTCAAAATTGAAGATTTTGAGTAAGCAAAACTCTGTAAAAATGGCAGTTTTGGTCACTGTGAGGGTTTAAAAAGTGGTTATTCAACATGAGGCCCGATCCAAATGACATTTTGAATCATTTTTGGTAGAGTCCAAAAAATCCATTTTCTGATGAAAAACGATGACCCCGGACCAGTCGAACGTTGAAAAAATGGTCAATATTGATGAAATTTTAACATTTAATCTTTTGACTTTAAATGACGGTTGGATGTGAGTTATTACTTTTTCAACTAAAATAAGTGTGTTTAAAGTCATTTCTGTGCCTGAAATTGGTCAAAATTGAAGATTTTGAGTAAGCAAAACTGTAAAAATGGCAGTTTTGGTCACTGTGAGGGTTTAAAAAGTGGTTATTCAACATGAGGCCTGATCCAAATGACATGTTGAATCATTTTTGGTAGAGTCCAAAAAATCAATTTTCTGATGAAAAACGATGACCCCGGACCAGTCGAACGTTGAAAAAATGGTCAATATTGATGAAATTTTAACATTTAATCTTTTGACTTTAAATGACGGTTGGATGTGAGTTATTACTTTTTCAACTAAAATAAGTGTGTTTAAAGTCATTTCTGTGCCTGAAATTGGTCAAAATTGAAGATTTTGAGTAAGCAAAACTCTGTAAAAATGGCAGTTTTGGTCACTGTGAGGGTTTAAAAAGTGGTTATTCAACATGAGGCCCGATCCAAATGACATTTTGAATCATTTTTGGTAGAGTCCAAAAAATCCATTTTCTGATGAAAAACGATGACCCCGGACCAGTCGAACGTTGAAAAAATGGTCAATATTGATGAAATTTTAACATTTAATCTTTTGACTTTAAATGACGGTTGGATGTGAGTTATTACTTTTTCAACTAAAATAAGTGTGTTTAAAGTCATTTCTGTGCCTGAAATTGGTCAAAATTGAAGATTTTGAGTAAGCAAAACTGTAAAAATGGCAGTTTTGGTCACTGTGAGGGTTTAAAAAGTGGTTATTCAACATGAGGCCTGATCCAAATGACATGTTGAATCATTTTTGGTAGAGTCCAAAAAATCAATTTTCTGATGAAAAACGATGACCCCGGACCAGTCGAACGTTGAAAAAATGGTCAATATTGATGAAATTTTAACATTTAATCTTTTGACTTTAAATGACGGTTGGATGTGAGTTATTACTTTTTCAACTAAAATAAGTGTGTTTAAAGTCATTTCTGTGCCTGAAATTGGTCAAAATTGAAGATTTTGAGTAAGCAAAACTCTGTAAAAATGGCAGTTTTGGTCACTGTGAGGGTTTAAAAAGTGGTTATTCAACATGAGGCCCGATCCAAATGACATTTTGAATCATTTTTGGTAGAGTCCAAAAAATCCATTTTCTGATGAAAAACGATGACCCCGGACCAGTCGAACGTTGAAAAAATGGTCAATATTGATGAAATTTTAACATTTAATCTTTTGACTTTAAATGACGGTTGGATGTGAGTTATTACTTTTTCAACTAAAATAAGTGTGTTTAAAGTCATTTCTGTGCCTGAAATTGGTCAAAATTGAAGATTTTGAGTAAGCAAAACTGTAAAAATGGCAGTT
>NW_028249652.1:0-22843 GCF_964263255.1 Lissotriton vulgaris | reverse complement strand
GCTGCACTCGTATCCGAGTCTGCTGTACACCGCTACGCGAAGCAGCTGGGCATATCGCGTTAGGATACAAACTCCGCAAAGCACTACGCGGAGTTTGGGGGCGGGGCTGAGTGAAGTGACACGAGTCGAAGGGGTAATGGAAAAAAGACTTGAGTCTATTGGGAACCTCGGTATCTTGTGAATGTGGTAGCTTAATGATAAAAAGACTTAGCATAAAGATTGTTTGGCTGTTAGTGCACACATGTAGGTAAGGGATTTAATGAGGAATTAATTCAAAAAACAAAGATTTAAAATCCAACTCATTATAAGTGCGTTTAAATGTGTAAAGGACTCGCGCACAGCCCTTGCAAGGGAGTGAAGGCGAGTGGTCAGCAAGATCATACTATTTAAAGAGTTATTGAAGAGAAATGATATTACATTATACAAGCACTCTTATGTCAACCTTAGGTATGCTGTCTGCCCTTATGAAGAAAGTACTCGTGCACATGTCTTCGCAGGATAGTGTAAACGAGTTACATGCATGTAAACAATAATTAGGGCAAGTAGTCACAAGGATCATATTATTTTGGAGAAAAAAATATTATACGACTACTATGTGTAAACATTGCAAATACTCTCTAACCTTATGAAAAGAAACTCATGCACCTGTCTAGCAGGGTAGTGTAAATGAATTACAAGCATGTATAGGGAGGATGGGGAAGGCCCGTTAGGTACCAGGAGAGTATCAGTATGGATTAAGGCAATCAGTGAGTTATTCATCTCAGGGCTGCCAGCTGTGCAAAGCTGCCGTCCTGTTCATTTAGGCCATTTTTGATGGAGTCCAGCAGAGACATCCATTTACATTCTCGTACATTTAGCACCACAGCTAGGCTTCCACCTCGTCTTCCTAAGGAAACTTTCTCAATTACAAGCCACCGTAGATCTTTCACCGTGTGTCCAGCGGTCTGCCAGTGGTCTACCAGGGGGGCACCTAGGACCTTACAACGCAATCTACTACAATGTGCAGAGATCCTGGTCTTAATTTTTTGCTGTGTTTGCCCCACATATATTTTACCGCATGGGCACGTTATTATGTAAATTACACCATCGGTGTTACAATTGGTGTGATGTTTGAGTCTGAAGGTCTTTTGTCCATGGGTAAAGGTTTTCGTTTGAATGGTTGTCTCACAGGCGATACAGGTCCCGCATCTAAAGTGACCTGTCACAGGTGGTAAGTTCCATAGGCTAGTGAGTGTAGGAGAACTCTCTGGTTCCAGATATGAGTGAACCACCATATCCCGAATGTTTCTAGATCTCTTAAAGGAGTGGAGAGGAAGCTGCGGTTGACCAATTTCTTGAGCTATCAAAGGCCAATTCTTGTTGATCACTTTTTTGACATCATTACTCCTTGTTGTGTAGGTGGTAACGCAGATCATCCTATTCATCTCGGGATCTGTACGATTCTCAGGGTTCAGCAGACTTTCCCGCGGGTTATACCAAGCTCGTTTTCTTGCGCGTTTGATCATTCGTGATGGATACCCCCGTGACAACAGGCGATCTTTGAGGATCTCTGATTCCTTAAGATAATCAGTACGGGAGGAGCAATTTCTTCTAATTCTCAAAAATTGTCCCACCGGAAGGTTGTCTCTGAGACCTCTGGGGTGGTGGCTACCATATTGTAGTAGAGAATTTCTTTCGGTCGGTTTCCTATACAGAGTTGTGAGAAGCTGTCCATTTGCCACATAGATGGAGATGTCCAGAAAAGGTATAGCTTGATTGCTCGATTCAAGGGTGAACTGGATATTGGTATTCCGTTGGTTCAGCCAAATATGGTACTCGTTCAGTTGTTCACTGTTTCCTTGCCATATGCACAAAACATCATCGATGTATCTGACCCAAAGGGTCAGCATCGATGAAAAGGGGTTGTTCAGTGAGAAAACGTATTCCTGCTCGAAATGATCCATATAAATTATGGCCAAATTGGGAGCAAATGTAGCGCCCATGGCTACACCTTTTGATTGTACGTAGAATTTCTCTTGAAAAATAAAAAAGTTTTTCATCATGGCTATATTCAGCAGGTCGATGATAAATTCAGTGGGAACCTGGAAGGGAGCCGGTCTGCGATTTAATGCAACCTCCATGACGTCCAGGGCCTCTTGTTGAGGGATACTAGTGTAAAGTGATATGATATCACAGGTGACCAACAGCATAGTATTGGGATCAAAAGGCCTCTCATCAATTAATTGGATGACTTGGGTGGTGTCACGTAAGTAGGTTCTTGTATTTAAAGCAAGTGGCTTTAGGAAAAAATCTATGTATTTGCATAATGGCTCTAGTATAGAGCCACACCCGGATACAATTGGTCGCCCGGGGGGGTGATCTAGGTTTTTATGAACCTTGGGCAAAGTATAAATGGTTGCCAGTCTCGGTGAATGCTGATTCAAGAATTTGAACTCTTGGTCACTCAAGAAGCCAGACTCCAAACCTTGTTGTGTAATGGAAAGAATCATATTAGCTATCTCCTTAGTTGGATCATTAGGTATCTGTTGGTAGCTGACTCCGTCTTGTAGTTGTCTATGGATTTCATTTTTATACTCTGACAGGTCCTGGACGACAATTGCCCCGCCTTTGTCGGCGGGTTTGATGATGACTTGTTTGTTGGAGGACAAATCTGTGAGAGCTTGTTGTTCTTTTTGGCTGAGATTGAATCTGACAAACTTTTTGGTGTTTAGTGTTTGTTCAGCTGCCTGTGTGACTATATCCTCAAAAGCAAGTATTCTCGGGCTCATGGCATAGGTTGGTGGAAAGAAAGTCGATGGCTCCCTTAAGCCAGTGATTGATCCTTGCCGTGTAGCAGTTTGATTCCGAAAGAAATATCGCAGGCGAATCTTCCTGAAGAATCTACAAAGTTCAATCTTCAATTGGAATTTGTTGGCCGTAGCTGTGGGTACGTAAGAACCCCTCCACAATCCCGGACTAGAGATAACCCTGTGATTAACATCTCATCCTACCAGCTTAAAGAGGATGAAGTCAAGGTACTAAGCAAAGGGCTCTCTTACGTACCCACAGCTACGGCCAACAAATTCCAATTGAAGATTGAACTTTGTAGATTCTTCAGGAAGATTCGCCTGCGATATTTCTTTCGGAATCAAACTGCTACACGGCAAGGATCAATCACTGGCTTAAGGGAGCCATCGACTTTCTTTCCACCAACCTATGCCATGAGCCCGAGAATACTTGCTTTTGAGGATATAGTCACACAGGCAGCTGAACAAACACTAAACACCAAAAAGTTTGTCAGATTCAATCTCAGCCAAAAAGAAAAACAAGCTCTCACAGATTTGTCCTCCAACAAACAAGTCATCATCAAACCCGCCGACAAAGGCGGGGCAATTGTCGTCCAGGACCTGTCAGAGTATAAAAATGAAATCCATAGACAACTACAAGACGGAGTCAGCTACCAACAGATACCTAATGATCCAACTAAGGAGATAGCTAATATGATTCTTTCCATTACACAACAAGGTTTGGAGTCTGGCTTCTTGAGTGACCAAGAGTTCAAATTCTTGAATCAGCATTCACCGAGACTGGCAACCATTTATACTTTGCCCAAGGTTCATAAAAACCTAGATCACCCCCCCGGGCGACCAATTGTATCCGGGTGTGGCTCTATACTAGAGCCATTATGCAAATACATAGATTTTTTCCTAAAGCCACTTGCTTTAAATACAAGAACCTACTTACGTGACACCACCCAAGTCATCCAATTAATTGATGAGAGGCCTTTTGATCCCAATACTATGCTGTTGGTCACCTGTGATATCATATCACTTTACACTAGTATCCCTCAACAAGAGGCCCTGGACGTCATGGAGGTTGCATTAAATCGCAGACCGGCTCCCTTCCAGGTTCCCACTGAATTTATCATCGACCTGCTGAATATAGCCATGATGAAAAACTTTTTTATTTTTCAAGAGAAATTCTACGTACAATCAAAAGGTGTAGCCATGGGCGCTACATTTGCTCCCAATTTGGCCATAATTTATATGGATCATTTCGAGCAGGAATACGTTTTCTCACTGAACAACCCCTTTTCATCGATGCTGACCCTTTGGGTCAGATACATCGATGATGTTTTGTGCATATGGCAAGGAAACAGTGAACAACTGAACGAGTACCATATTTGGCTGAACCAACGGAATACCAATATCCAGTTCACCCTTGAATCGAGCAATCAAGCTATACCTTTTCTGGACATCTCCATCTATGTGGCAAATGGACAGCTTCTCACAACTCTGTATAGGAAACCGACCGAAAGAAATTCTCTACTACAATATGGTAGCCACCACCCCAGAGGTCTCAGAGACAACCTTCCGGTGGGACAATTTTTGAGAATTAGAAGAAATTGCTCCTCCCGTACTGATTATCTTAAGGAATCAGAGATCCTCAAAGATCGCCTGTTGTCACGGGGGTATCCATCACGAATGATCAAACGCGCAAGAAAACGAGCTTGGTATAACCCGCGGGAAAGTCTGCTGAACCCTGAGAATCGTACAGATCCCGAGATGAATAGGATGATCTGCGTTACCACCTACACAACAAGGAGTAATGATGTCAAAAAAGTGATCAACAAGAATTGGCCTTTGATAGCTCAAGAAATTGGTCAACCGCAGCTTCCTCTCCACTCCTTTAAGAGATCTAGAAACATTCGGGATATGGTGGTTCACTCATATCTGGAACCAGAGAGTTCTCCTACACTCACTAGCCTATGGAACTTACCACCTGTGACAGGTCACTTTAGATGCGGGACCTGTATCGCCTGTGAGACAACCATTCAAACGAAAACCTTTACCCATGGACAAAAGACCTTCAGACTCAAACATCACACCAATTGTAACACCGATGGTGTAATTTACATAATAACGTGCCCATGCGGTAAAATATATGTGGGGCAAACACAGCAAAAAATTAAGACCAGGATCTCTGCACATTGTAGTAGATTGCGTTGTAAGGTCCTAGGTGCCCCCCTGGTAGACCACTGGCAGACCGCTGGACACACGGTGAAAGATCTACGGTGGCTTGTAATTGAGAAAGTTTCCTTAGGAAGACGAGGTGGAAACCTAGCTGTGGTGCTAAATGTACGAGAATGTAAATGGATGTCTCTGCTGGACTCCATCAAAAATGGCCTAAATGAACAGGACGGCAGCTTTGCACAGCTGGCAGCCCTGAGATGAATAACTCACTGATTGCCTTAATCCATACTGATACTCTCCTGGTACCTAACGGGCCTTCCCCATCCTCCCTATACATGCTTGTAATTCATTTACACTACCCTGCTAGACAGGTGCATGAGTTTCTTTTCATAAGGTTAGAGAGTATTTGCAATGTTTACACATAGTAGTCGTATAATATTTTTTTCTCCAAAATAATATGATCCTTGTGACTACTTGCCCTAATTATTGTTTACATGCATGTAACTCGTTTACACTATCCTGCGAAGACATGTGCACGAGTACTTTCTTCATAAGGGCAGACAGCATACCTAAGGTTGACATAAGAGTGCTTGTATAATGTAATATCATTTCTCTTCAATAACTCTTTAAATAGTATGATCTTGCTGACCACTCGCCTTCACTCCCTTGCAAGGGCTGTGCGCGAGTCCTTTACACATTTAAACGCACTTATAATGAGTTGGATTTTAAATCTTTGTTTTTTGAATTAATTCCTCATTAAATCCCTTACCTACATGTGTGCACTAACAGCCAAACAATCTTTATGCTAAGTCTTTTTATCATTAAGCTACCACATTCACAAGATACCGAGGTTCCCAATAGACTCAAGTCTTTTTTCCATTACCCCTTCGACTCGTGTCACTTCACTCAGCCCCGCCCCCAAACTCCGCGTAGTGCTTTGCGGAGTTTGTATCCTAACGCGATATGCCCAGCTGCTTCGCGTAGCGGTGTACAGCAGACTCGGATACGAGTGCAGCAAGACGCTCTGCTGCCTCGCTCTCCTTTGCTTAAAGTAAGTAGAGATCTTTAGAGTCTCGTTCCTCTAAGCTGCCTTTGGCTACCACATGAAGTTACTGACGTGCCCCTACGATTACTTTCAGGTTCATTTCGTGATCATACGGAGCCGTTAAAAGTACCTAACTACCGTCTTGGTCCCCAGTCTGCCGGACCATTTTAAGGTATGGAGGCACGTGACTGCAGAGTCTATCCTTTAGACATCCGCACTGCGGTCATGTCTTAATCAATATGTACCTGTTTATTTTACAGTTCATCGAACCCTGTACAACACAACGCCTAAGCATTTCTGCAGTAGTGCGGTTTGATATATCGAGGTAAAAACTCACAACCCCCCCCCCCCCTTTGCTGTAAACTGTTTTAGCATAGAGTTCAGTTGTGGGTAGTGAGACTAATGCGATTCTTTTGGTTGTAGCTAGACGTGCCCAGCAGGTTAACTGTTACTTACAGGCAACCTACACCATTGATTTCTTGAGAGTGTGCCCTGTTCCATTCTAACACAGGTAAATTGCGTCCAGTTGTCTCTGCATCACAATATGCAATTAGTCTCCTTGGTAAACTGCCCATTTGTGATCAAGTGCCCATTTGTAGCCTGTATCATTAGACGTACTGTTCATGGGTCCCCAGTCCGAGTGGATACTATTTTAGTTTTGGCTAATTTGCCCCTGATGTAATGCACCAATTAATTTCACCAGCGTGTCTATGAATTAGTTGCATATTCCGCTTCTCCGATCCCTTAGTCTAGAGGTCTCCCGACCCGGACTCCATGGCCTCCAATTTGTTTTTAACTAATGCCACCTTTGGTGTACAGTACTATGACTGTTTTGGTTATTATCAATTAATACTCCATCACCTGACCTAGGTTTCATTCTTTTAAATAGGACGGCCCCCCCCTCGTCCCTTTCCCTACTACCACGGTCCTGATGAAGACCCCGGCAAAGGAATAAATTGATCCTAGAAATAGGGGTCGAAACGTCGACGCCTCTTTACCACGGGACATCCGGCACTTTTCCAGTACCTGATTGATTTGTACACGTGACCGTTGAATGGCCCACTTTTTTGTTAAACCTGTCCAATACTTGCCTTAAATTGATGTAGGCCGTTTTGGTTTTTTGAAATATTTTGTGAATCCTTTGTTGATTGTGTATTGACACTGTATGTATAAATCTATGTACTATCCTTATAATCTTTCACATACCCTTTGAGCACACCCCTCCTTCCCCTCCCCCCCTTGGGGCCCTTTTCGAATTCTCCAATTCACGTCTTTATTCATAAATGATCATAAATTTCGCTCTGAATTGTTTAATGTGTGGTTGTTGAATAAATGACAACATCCATGACTTCTGAGTAATATCTGAGTTTTTTCTAAATCACTTTTTATTGTTTGTGCTGTAACAATTCCCCTCCCACGGGGACCCCTCTATACATTTACCAATTTACGCCCAGGTCCCCGTGACTGCTTGGGTCCTACCCCCCCTTCATAATGTCATCTCTCCCTCAAGCCACCACCAAGCCCTGCCATATTGCCTCCTCTCAAGCGCAAGCCAGCGAAGTCACAATGGGTACAGATACGACGACCTCGCAGCTTGTCTCGCCCCGGCGACCAGACCTCCTTGCAGGCCCGTCAAGACATCAAACAGCATATCCGCGCAATAGAGGAGGGGTGTTCTACATCCAGTTCTCGTCCCATAACATCGTAACAGACTGCTGCTTGTCCCTGGACACAATATCTGTTTTGGTCGTCTCCACTGGTCCCTCAGAATGGCTGAGTGGGTTCCCTGCCTGATCCTCCCCACACCTAGTAAACAACTTGGTGGCGGCCTGGGAGCCTTCCTCCGGAAATAAGTCCTTGTCTGGAGACCCGCCCTCCTTCCTGTTCTGTGAAGAGTAACTTCTCCGGGATGGTGTGTGCTTCTGAGCCTCGCCTACCCCCGGTTTGGAACAGGACTCTATGGCCCACTTGGCCGACAATGGTTTGTTCTTTTGTTCTACTGTGCTCTTCTTTCTCGACCCTTCTTCCCCTCTTCTTCTTTCTCACGATAGGGAGGGTGATACTCCTTGACAAGGGGATACTCTACCATGCACTAGGAAGGCCCCCCTGTTCCCCTTCCCCCCATTTCAAAATGAACTTCTTGCTGCTGTTTGGGCTTGACCCCAAGCCAGGCTCGCCATGACTACCACCCCTTGTTTGAAATTTCTATCCCTTAATGTGAAGAAGCTTAACTCCCCCAAGAAGTGGCAGCAGATCTGGCGCTACCTCTTCTTCCTCAACCCTGATGTAATGTTCCTTCAGGAGACCCACCTGGTGAAGGCAGATGTAACTCGCATGACTCATCCTTGATAACCGCTCCAATTCTGAGCATCAGCTCCCCTTAAAACTGCGTGGGTAGCAATATTATGTAGGGCTGGCATCCAGCAAGGGGAACCCAAAGTAACTAGCAGTCCTGATGGCAGATTTCTTAAGGTGATGGTCAGAGTTGGTCACAAGACTCTCACTCTCTGTAACATCTATGCCCCCAATCAGGCACAGGATCTCTACCTTCGGGAGACTTTATGGGTACCTGTGTCTTGTACGAATCCTTCTCTCATTATAAGGGGGATTTTAAAATGGTATGGGACGCCAGCATGGACTGTAGTGATGGCTCCTCTCACGGGGCGGGGGCCTTGTCCTCTGCCTTGAAAAGACAGGTGATGGACTTAGGCATAATAGATGCAGGGCGCTATTACTCTCCTGATATACGTGACTATTCCTACTTTTCCCATGTGCACCGCTCCTACTCGTGCATCAACTTTTTATTTTGTTTCGCACTCCCTGATTGGCGACACATTCTCGGCCTCCATGTGAGACATCTCGATTTCCGACCATACGCATGTCGAGCTCATCATGCAGGAACTTTCCACCCTTTTAGTTCGCCCGTTGCGCTGGCGGCTCCCTCCCCATGTTCTACTGGACCTGGTTGATGTTGCGGAACTCCGAGCAGCCATTGACTCTTATTTTGATGTGAATGACCTACCCGAGACACCTTTTCCCATAGTATGGGATGCCTTCAAGGCCACCATTCATGGGCAAATTACGTTCTTAGCAATCGCTCAGGCACGAGAGTCCTGACTTTTTGAACACACCCTCTCCCGGGATATTTAGGCATTGGAAAAGCTCGATCAGGAGCAACTGTGGGCTATCCATAAGAGACGTCTAGCAATGCTTAGAGGCCAACTCTGTGCACACCGTACCAATAAGGTAGAGCGAGCCCTCCTGGCACTGAAGCAGGCTACTTCAAAGGGGGGGTACAAGGTGGGCACCGTACTCGCCCAGCAACTGCGGATGTACGTAGTCAAGCCCATAAAGCCAACATTAAGCGCACAGATGGTACTCGCGCCACCACTGAGGCGGCTAAGCTTAAGGCTTTTCATGCATATTATTCACTCCTCTATGCTAAAGAGTCACCCCTCCTAATCAGATACAGGCAGTCCTTGACAACTTCATCTGGCCCCGATATACAAGTACCATGCGCAATTGCTAGAAGTACCGCTATCTCAGGATGAGCTCAATGGCGCCCTCAAAGGCTTACTTCTTGGAAAGTCGTCAGTACCGGATGGATTTACACTCTCCTTCTACTGCAGCTTCCTCCCTAAACTCCAGCCCTATTTTCTCCGGCTTTTCAACTCCTTTATGGCCGGGGCAGGCCCATCCACCTCCATGGGATTAGCCAAAATCGCTCTAATTCCCAAACTGGGTAAAGATCCCACACTTTGTTCCTCTTTTCACCCCATCGCACTTCATAACACAGCCCTTAAGATATACACTAAAATCCTAGCCAAGCATCTTGACCCGCTTCTTCCAGGCCTTATAGATTCGGACCAGGTCAGCTTTATCCGCAATTGCCAGGGGGCGGACAACGTGAGGTGCATTGCCCATCTTGTAGGGAAAGCTCACCATTGGAACATACCCAATTGTTTACTGTCCCTCGATGCAGAGAAAGTGTTTAATCGGGTGGATTGGACCTTTCTCGGGGCGGTACTAAGTAAAATAGGGATAGTCCCCTTGATGAATAGCCTGTATCATGGCTCCATACAGCTCCCCAACGACTCAGGTTCGGGTGAATGGCCAACTTACCAGCCCCATTTCAATTTACAGAGGCTCGCGATACGGGTGTCCTTTGTCCCCTCTCCTGTTTGCCCTTGCGGTGGCACCCCTGCCATTATGATTCGTCAAGCATCTGACATTCACGGCATCCCCCTTGGAGGTCAGCAACAAAAGGTAGCCCCTTTTGCCGACAACCTTCTTCTTACAGTGACTCACCCGCAAACATCCCTACCGGCCCTCTTCAATCTCCTGCGTATATATGAACAGGCATCGGGCCTGAAGATCAATCATGACAAATCTTGGGCCCTGAATCTTACTATACCGGCAGATGAGCTGCCAGCATTACAGACGCTTGTCCCCTATAAATGGGCCCCTTACTCCATTAGATACCTAGGTCTCACTTTTACTTCTACCCTTGCCATCTAGTCAAAAATAAATTGGCAGAAATGTAAGCGGAATGTGCTGGAAGCACCTCATACTTTCATGGCTGGGCCGCCTGCATGAAATCAAAATGTCCATACTGCCCAAAATCCTGTACCTGTTCCAGTAACTACCCACTCCTATCCCACAACATCTAATAAAATCCTGATGTCACCCCGGACAGAGGGGGTCTGGCCTGCCCCAGCTTGATGGACTATTACTGGGCCTCACATCTTCGCTTTATTTCGGAGTGGTCGACATGGGAAAGCGTGAAAGCGTGGCTCCACATGGACAGGGCAGTGACTGGACGCTACTTCTGGGACTTACCATGGTCGCCTCGGGTCTCACTGTCCCGAAGCGCGTACATGGTTCCTTCCACTAGGACCGTCCTTGAAATCTGGGACAAGGTAGCTGAATCCAAAGGCCTCACCACTTTCCCGTTCCCTCACACTCCCATTGCTGGCAATTCCCATTTCCCTGCTGCGCTACATTAGTCTGTGTTTTATGAGTGGCTCGAAGGTGGGTGTAGAACAATTGGAGACCTCTTTGCGGGAGACGTTTTAAAAACTTTTGAGCACTGCAAACAAGAGTTCCACCTTTCAGAGGGGGCCCAATTACAATAGCTGCAACTCCAGCACTGGGTGCACACTACTTCCCTGTCGCAAGCAGCCACACAAGCTCTCACCCCCTTTGAGTGGCTGGTCCGCTCCTTTGAGGAATCCAAGGGCATTATAGCTCATATGTACCACATAAGTACCACGTTCTTCAACATCCCCATAGGATTGCCACACACCTCTATCAAACCAGTTGGCAATCTGACCTATCAGTGAACATCAGACCTGCACAATGGAACTGCCTCTGGCATGACTTCCCAAAGTTTATCGATGTATTTCCCAGTGGGAGACAACATATAAGGTTATAACTCAATGGTACTATTCCCCTCATAGGTTGCATAAAATGTTCCATGCATCTTCTGCATCTTTATTGGTGCGGTTCAAACTCCCCCTGCGACTTGCTCCATGTTTGGTGGACTTAACCCCTTCTGGCCACCTATTGGAAAGAAATCCTTATCCACATCATAGTGGTACTTGGCTTCCCGCTGCCTGAAACTCCAGCCACAGTCCTATTGGGTATCAAGCAAGATAATTTGCGTGCACAGACACGTAGCGACTGGTACATCATCCTTCACATGCTGGGAGCGGCCAAACAAATCATAGCCCTATACTGGAAAAAAGCTGAGACTCCACCTATCAATATCTGGCGATGGAACTGCTCACAGCATGCCTACAGTCCTGAGACGCCCATTTCACCAAAATCTGGCAACCGTTAATCACTCACTTTTGCAAGTTAAAACACGCTCGCCTCCAACCCCCAAAACTTCGGGCTGTGTGCATCTTTGAAGATGCTGTATATCCTCCTGACTCTGACACACACCTCTGGCAACCACAATAATACTCTGTGCACTGTCCACTCATCATCAGCTAGTTTGGAGCCACCACCTCATTCCTCCCACCCTCTCCTCTTTCCTGGCCTTCCTAGTCATGCCTCCTGGTAGAACTTTCATATCACACCACACCCTCCCCTCCTCTTTTCGCTCTCCTCTCACTCTCCTCTTTGCTCCTCTTCTTGGCCTACTCTGTCCCTCTACCTTCCTCACAGGGGGGCTCCCCTCCTTATATTTCTCTATTTTCTATCTGTCCTATTGTTTATCTCTCTATGGCCCACATGCATCAAGCATTTTTGTAGTCGCAAACGGTGCGATTACTTAAAATCGGCCGTTTGCGAATGCAAAAGTGCTTTTTGGGATGCATGAAGCAATTTTAGAATTCGTAACATTGTTGCGAGTTCTAAAATTACGGGTGCTTTTAAGAAGTCGCAGATGTGCGATTTCTTAAAAGCAATGCATCATTACTTTCACAAGTGCAAAGTCGCAATTAGGGTGCCAAATTTACCGAGTGGTTGAACCACTCGGTAAATTTGGAAAAAGTGTTTAAAATGCTGCAAATGTTTTTTTTTCTACATTCTACATGCGAAAAATACATTTCAGGGGTGCACCCATGAAATTTTCAAAGTGCCACTCGCAATTTGCTGATGCCTTCCCATTGACTCCTATGGGCCTTTTGGCCCATAGGAATCAATAGGAATTGCGAAAATGCACTTAAGAATTCGGTATTCATTTGGGATTCGGTAAAAATTGCGATTTTTACCGAATCCCAAATGAATACCGAAAACAATGATGCATAGCATTTTGCACTTCTTAATTTGCGATTCCTTATTTTTCGCAAATTTGGAAGTGCAAAATGTAACAATGATGCATGTGGGCCTTTGTTTGAGTTACCTTGATTTCATCATTTGAAGGAGCACTCAATATGCGCCTAAAACACACAAATGCTTTGCTATGCGGTGGGCCCTGTATTGGTTGTAGGCGAATTGCTGTGTAATCCAGTACATGTGCATAGCTTTGTATTGTTCCATCCTTGCAATTCAACTTTTGGTCTCATCATGCGGCCGGCCCGCCAAAGGGTTGTAGGCGACTTGCTGTGTACATGAAGTGTCTTATTCCTTTCAAAATATAATAAAAAAATATTTAATCTAAAAATATAATTAGCCTGGCATATGACCATCCACCCCCCACCCTCCACGTAAGCACTCCCAAACATAAAACACTGGTGTCATACTACCCACCCATTCGACCCTCAAATACCCTCTCCCATTCTGATAAATAAAAGAAATATACTTGACCTCCTGTCTCCAACATCACCAATGAAACATTAAGGACATAGCTTCAGGGAAGGTCAATGGGGTGAGATACCCCCCAATACATTCTTAGACATGTCTTCGCCTGGCAATGACAGTCAGCTCAGCCTTCAGCAGCAATAAAGCAACAGTGATATCAATTCAATGTTGGTGTAGACTGGGTATAGGTGGGCAAACCAACATACTACCAAGGAGAGCTGAGCCAAAAACGAGCAAGGGTCTGGCTTACTTCTAAGAACCCGTACATGAGCTGAGAAATGAAAATAGTTGGCATGTAAATATTGCAACAAACTTCATGCACAAATATGATAAATTTGCTTCATAATACACAAAAAAATTATTTCTTTAATGTGCAGAAGCGTTTCACATTAGTACTCAAACATGATGATTTTACACAGCACGCTTTCTTTTGCTGTGCTTTTATCCTGTAGTTGCTGCTTTATGTTTATATTTCAAAATGGAAAAATACTGGCTTGCCGTGATTTTCCAGACATTTTTGTCTGTCTTCACATGGAAACACTGGCCAATGGTGACAATATCAGTCCTCTTATAATAGATTTGATGGTTAATAAATACCTGTTCCAGTGCATTGTTTGTAATATTAGATGACACATTTGTAGTCTAAATATGATAGCTTAATGGGTAAATGCTTTTGTTACAGATATTCCTTTGTAACCTTTGCCTCCACTCGCTCCACCCCTCATCATCTCCTCCACGGGTAAAGGAGATGGGGTGGTTGATTTAGACTTAGGGGTCAAATATCATGTCATTAGGAAGGGCTCCTGGATGGGAATAGTTATTGTCAAATCCGATTCGGAACTCTGGTTTCCGATCGAAATGGTCAGCTTTCTGGAGGATCAAGTACGATCCACGAAAGCTGTCCGGGCTGTCCGAATTGGTTCTGAATGGGATTTTGGCAGCCCTAGTCATTTGGAGCCGAAACAGACAGCCCAATGGAGACGGTTTCCGAATTAGCGAGTATGATTGCCGATTCGGTCAGCTGTTTCAAATTGGTTTGACCGAGACTAAACGGTTTCCGGAGTTGGTCTTTGGGGGCCTGTTAAGGGTCCCCCTTAATCCAGAGGTGACCAAATATGGCCAGTGGTTGTACCCAAGGGACCCCTCTTCCCAACCATGCACAATGTGGCAGACACCATGGGGTGCCCACCCCAGGGTGCAAGGTTTTCCCTAGCAACCCCTTTTTCCAATGGGAGCCTGTGTTCTCGTTCAGGACACGGGTTCCCTTTGAAGTCAATGCAAGTCTGAACGAACCGAGTCCGTAAGCAACCGGACACATCATTATCGGTCGGTAGGACTCCCCGAATACGAATCGTTAGAAAAGCATTCCTAACCCGATTCAGTGGGAATGCTTTCCTAACAACATCACATTTCTATTATTATCTCCCATCGCATCATTCCATTATAGTGTCCTATTGCATGCCAGTGGGTGAGGTGACTACTCCTGGAACAATCAATCAGCCACAGGCCATACAGATGATTCATTGTTTGCTAGACCAGTAGTACAAACACAACAAGCCACTTCAACACATCACCCTACCTCAACTGTACATGTTAGACACAATTCCTATCTCTGTCATATGGGAAATATCCATTACAACGCAGTCATTACATCGCACTGCTTTTACAACGAAGCTGTTACACAGCAACTGCCTTTACATCGCATGCCATGTCAATGCATGCCATCACAACGAATGTCACTAAAATGCATGCCATTACTACGCATACCATCACAACTCATGCCATTGCAATGCATTATAAGGTAAATAATATAGATTTTTTTTTACTTTTAGAGTGGGTATGGGTTTTGTGGTAGATGGGAATAATAATGTTTACCACTACACTACCCAACACTTACCCTACTGTTGCCCTAAAAGTATTATGCATTGTAATGGTATGAGTTGTAATGGTATGCGTTGCAATGGTAGTTTTTAAAAATGCGTTGTAATGGCATGCGTTGTAAAATCATGCGATGTAATGGTAGTTGTGATGTAAAAACCGCATTGTAAAACATGCATTGTAATTGTTTGCAATGTAATGTCATATATTCCTGTAATATACACAATACAGCTCAAATCATCCAGTTGTCTAAGTGTTTACTCCCCCAATAGTACCTTCTTTCAAGTGATACCCTATCATTAATTAATATATCTGTTTTGAAAAATGTTGAGTAAACCTACTATTTATTTATTTATTTATTTATTTAAACAGTTTTATATAGCGCTGGCTAGACCCGTAGGTATCAGAGCACTTTTCATTAGGGCAACAATGTTACAACAATGAAAACAATTACACGTTACATCAAATATATGAGACACATTCACAGGTGAGACAAATAGGGAGGGAAAGGGGAGAGGGGGAGTGAGAAGGGAGAGTACAAGGGGGAAGATGGAATAAGAGATAAAGGGAAAGACAGCCCAAGAACCGGATGGGTAGATGACGGCCAGGGAGGTAATCCAAAACCAATCTCCCCTCTAGCTATCTAGGAAGCTCCGATGGGCATCAGTCAGAAAGATGGATGGAAAGGTGACAAGGAAAAAGAAGAATGACAGAGATACACAGGGGGGTAGGGCGAGACGGAGAAGGGGAGAAACTGTGTCCAATGTCCGGCCGGGCAGGTGACGGTCAGGGGATTAACCAAAGCTGATCTCCTCATTAGCTGAACAGAGCAGCTCCACCAGATTTTGGACAAAAAGCTTGAACTCCGCTGTCCGGGTAGGGGTCCAATGTACTCAGGGCAATGTCAGAGTAGATCGGGGTGGGAGTGGGCGGGCGTGGGGGGGGGGAGCCATGGTCCAAGAAAGTTCCAGATGTCCTCTTGAGGTCAAGCACAGTCCTGGCAGTGTTTGGTTAGTAACAGTAAAAGATCAGCAAATGGAGAAAAAAGTCATCACTGTCGGCCATGTTGGGGTCAGGCATCGTGGGCTCCTTTTCCACACCATGAGTGTGCTGAGAATGACCCATGCAGCGCATGTCGCCCCCCAGAAATTTTCACTGGCAGTGTCTGTTGTGATCATAGGCTGTGGAGGAGGAATCAGTAGATCTCTTGACCCTTAGACCTGACAGCCCCTCGGTAGTGAGCTCAAGAGCCGTCAAACAAGATTAACCCCCTAACAGCAAGGACTATGCTGTGGAGATTCTAAAGCGCTTGCTGGTCAAGAGGGGTGCAGGGGTCCATATGTCAAAGTGGCGTTATTAGGGAGTCAGGCTGCGGGCCGAGGGCAAACCGGTAGTGGCGTCTGCTGTCCGGGCCCGGACGCCATGTTGGGGTCAGCAGGACTGGTGGCAGAGCTGTCATTCAGGGTATTCAGTTGCCGCCAACCGGGAAACATGTGGTAGGTAATTTATCCCAGGCAAAAAAAGAGAAGAAATAGCCTGGTCTAGATGACTGTAGGTGTGCCGTGTTGAATCTAGAACCAGGAAACCATTAGTAGCACTAGAGTGATAGCACTGGGCAGGGGAAAATTCCCATCAGCCCACCCGTCTGGTGGAGGATCGTCACTTGGGAGATGTATCATCAATCCAGATCTCAACCAATGCACCTATTGATTGTGCAGAGATGGATTATACGATGTGAACTCAGACCACAGTGCTTCACTGGTGGTGCTAATGGGGTGCAGTGCAAGTGAAAAATTAATATGTGAGAAAAGTGAGGATAAAATTGACTCCTAGGACCAAAAATAAGTTTAATAGGTATGGTACTAAGGTCAAAATTAAAATGCCAAAAATAGTTTTAAATAATAACTATATGAAGGCAGAGTTAGTGAAGGTCGACATGTTTCAGCTAGATGGACTCTCTGATCCAAGCTTTCGTCAGGACCAAGTGAAAAATGCGACTGCAAAAACAAAAAAGTGACTATGTACACTATATATTGGATAAATCCCACCAGCTCCTCTGAGCCCAGATGTGTACTGGTGGTACTCCACATCTTGTTTTGTCTCCTAAAGTGAAAAAAGAGAGAGAAAAGTGTACAACGGAAAAAGTTAGTGTCTAACGGTGTCAAGGATACAAGAAACAAACAGTCAGCACACAAACAGTGCGGTGGAGAAATTATCTCCCCGCTACCACAGTAAACGCGAGAATTTACCGGTTTCAGTGTATCCAAAATCACTGACAGTTAAACATATGAACTCACCCAGCGTTGTGTGGGAGTTTGCCTCACCTCACCCGGCACCCACTCGGGAAGAAGGAGGCCCCGCTCTGTTAGGGTGGAAATGCAATAAACATCCTCAGAAAAATATCAGAGTAGTTTACGTGCATATAATTACATATTTCCAACAATCCCCTAATGAAAGCCAGTTGTATCAGAAAGAGACTCAACCTCAATCGAGCTAATGGCTAAGACCATGCAGGCGAAGTTTAAATGAGAAGTTAAAGCTAAAAGAGCAGATTTCGGCAATGTAATGAGTACGGAAAAGAGGGGAGGGCAGCAAAGATTGGTTAAAGTGCCCTACCTGTCCGTCGGTACCTCTACACCAACATCCGAGAGGAAGTGGAGGTAACTGGCTAGTGAACGCGCAAGTCCTTTTATACCCATAGTGAGGGAATAATTGATTACAGCTGTAACAGGTATTGTCGATGGACTATTGCGCAAGGTCAAAGAAGGAACGCTATCGCTGATCTGCGCTTGCGCAAAAAGAAGTGTCAGAACACCTGCGCATGCGTGTGCCATGGAATCTTAATGTGTATTAACTTCACGCATGCGTATGGAAATGATAGACCATACAGCTCTACACTAAGGGCGCCATGTCTGGAGCAGTGTGTGTGGATTGTTATAAGAGATTAACTCCTATGATGCTGTTTTTGGATCTCAAAGGAATGTTATTTCACAGTGGTGAACTACGACATACCGGATCTAGGTGTTTAAAGCGATGTCCACGGTATGTCGTCATTTAGGCCCTGAATGTGGCTTTTCAAAAGAAACACCCACTTTTGTTCCTTCTTGAATAGAAATTTAGATACATCACTAATGTGAGGGGGAATGTATGGCTGTTCAAGGATAACCCACTTCATTTCGTCAGCCGTGTGTCTGTGATCTAAGAAATGGTTGGTTAGTTTAGTGGCCTGTTTGCGACACCTGATTGTACTTTTATGTTCCCCAATTCTCAACTTGATTTTACGAGTGGTGTACCCGATATATCTTAAGGAACAGGGACAGGTGATTATATAAATGACTTTGTCGGTGTTACAATTCGTGTGCTTTTTGAGGACCCACGTGAATCACAGGGCAATCGTGAGGATTGTCCTGTGATTGTGTGCACCTGTAACTCAAGTGAGTCTCAGCAACACTGAGAGCATGTGCTTTGTGCAGCCTGAGACCTTCATGAGGATTGCCCTGTGACCTTGCACCCCCGGAGCAAAAGTGGATCTCAGCGACGCTGTGTGCGTGTGCCCTGTTGCAGCATGAGACCTTCGTCATTGCCATCGACTCAGACAGGCATCACCAGAGGATCTGTGCCGCAGGCCCGAGCCAGCCTTTGCCAAGGAGGGACCTCAAACCATCCCCGTCGGGGGGGGGGGTGAGTTCCACTGTCCAAAATCAACAAAGTTGCATCGGAGGCCCAAGTCTGAGAAGAGGAGAGGAGAGCGAGGTTGCACCCCCCCCCAGGTAACGCTCAGCGAGTGTGTGTGTGTCCCCATATGGGGCGAGGATTGTCCTGTGATTGTGTGCACCCAGAGTCCAAGTGAGTCAGCGACGCTAGGTGTGTGTGCTTTGTGCAGCCTGAGACCTTCATGAGGAATGCCCTGTTACCGTGCATCCTCTGAGCTCAAGTGAGTCTCAGTGACGCTGTGTGCAAGTGAACTGTTGCAGCCTGAGACCTTCATCATTGCCATCGGCCCGGACCAATCCCCAGAGAAGCTGTGCCGCCAGCCTGAACTTGCCTTTGCTACGGAGGGACCTCAAACCATCCCGGTCGGGGGAGGGCCGAGTTCCGCTGCCCAAAATCAACTAAGTCGCATCGGAGGCCCATGTCACGAGGAGAGGAGAGCGAGGTCACACCCCCCATGTAACGCTCATCGAGCATGCATGTGTCGCTGCCTGGGGCGGGGTGTGGGCTCCGAGAGAAACGCTTTCGGTCTTTCCCATTCTCGCAGTGTGAGCCTCCGCTAAAGCTCGTATCTTGGCCCGTACTTGCCGAGGAGTGGCAGCACCAGGGCTGGAGTGTGGAGCGGCACTTTGTTTTCTACCATACCAGTGTTGGGGGCATATTTTGGCAGTAGCTGACCTTGAGTCAGTAAGAGTGGCATAGAGTGGCATAGAGTGGCGTACAGGTTCCCCATCCCCGGGTCCCCATATGTCCTCAGTAGACCCACCGAGGAGCCAGACTTCCATCAGGGTATTGTACTTAAATACCCGCTCCATGGTGAAACACCAATCTGACATTTTTATTTTGCTAACAAATGATAAACCGGATATACTTTTGCTGACCGAGTCTTGGCTCTCTGCGGATTCTCTCCCTGATATCCTGGCTGCCCTTCCCCCTGACTATTACATCCTCCATAAGGACCGCTCCTCTGGTCACCCTGGTGGTGGAGTGGCAGCTATTATCTCGAAACGTCTTAGTTTGATATCCTCCTCCCCCCTGGCACTACCAGAAGTAGAAAATCTGACTATTAGTCTGGAAACGGACGCTGGTGCTCTTACACTTATTCTCCTCTATCGGCCCCCACGCCCCATGCCGACTTTTTCCAATAGTCTCAGCGAACAGCTGTCTATTCTTCTGACCTCACATGTTAGTCTTGCCCTTTTTGGGGATTTTAATTATTGGTTTAACGATGCCAACGCTGGGCCTCACGCCCTGGAATTGTTTGAGACTCTTACCAGCCTGAACCTAACGCAACATATCTCTTCGCCCACCCATATCAAAGGCCACACACTTGATCATGTTTGGACCACCAATTTAACTCTTTCCCAGCCTCTTATTTCCCCATGTGTCTGGTCAGACCATCATATAATTGATACCACCATTACCCTTATGGGGCAGACCATGGCTCCCTTGATGGCAGGCGGCCGCTCACGTAAATGGAATGCCTATGATTCCATAGGCTTCTTAGCGACCCTGGACAATACTCGTCCTACCATCTGCACCCATGACAATATTAATGCGATGGACGCTAACGTTGGCCACTGGCTGAAGACAGCCAGTGACCAGTTCGCCCCCCTAATCACATTTCCTCGCACCAGACACTCCAATTCCCATAGGTGGTTCTCTGACGACCTCAAGAAGTACAAACTTGAGGTTCGTCAGCGGGAACGCATATGGAGACGCGATTATTCTGTGGCATCCAGACTGAGATACGTAGCTGCCCGCAAAGAGTATAAGCAGGCCATCATTTCAGCAAAATCTGAGCATTTTTCCCACAGAATTCTCTCTGCTAATAACAAATCCAGAGAGGTATTTAAGATTTTGAATGAGCTTACCTCAGACGACAGGACCCTCCCAGCTCAAACCCCTACCATAGAGACCTGTGATGCCCTCAATTTTTTTTTCATTGAAAAAATTATCAAAATAAAAGATTCGATTATGTCCCCTCCACAGCCACCACCACCTGACACTTCTTGTAATAACCCATTGTTCTTCACGCAGTTCCCTGCCTTGGATCACACCACCTTAGCGGAACTGGCTATCCGGGTAAAATCAGGCTCCCCGAATGACCATTGCCCTCCTTCGGTGTTGCGAGACATCTGTCTAAAATTTCCTGAGTGTATATTACCTCTGCTGAACAGATCTCTCTCCAGTGGCACGGTTCCCAGCTCCTTCAAGGAGGCCATTCTCGTGCCCCTTTTGAAGAAGCCTGGCGTGGACCCTACAGAACTCACCAATTATCGGCCAATATCTCTGTTGCCCTACCTGTCTAAACTTATCGAAACTCACGTCACTAGATGTCTCTCTAATTTCATCGAGAGTTCACACTTCCTTGAACCCAATCAGGCGGGCTTTAGACCGGCCCACTCCACGGAAGCTGTAATCCTGGCTGTTCTGGATACCCTGAGGAGGAATGCTGATGCGGGAAGCCCTCAGGCCCTGGTACTTCTGGATCTATCTGCCGCGTTCGACACGGTGGATCACAACATCCTTCTCCACCGTGTCGAACAGGCTGGCATCCAGGGCCTCGCTCTTGGGTGGGTGGAGTCATTTCTTACCGGCAGAACCCAAGCCGTTCGTTTGGGATCATTCACTGCGTCCAAAACCCCCATCACCTGTGGTGTCCCCCAAGGTTCCTCTCTTTCCCCTTTATTATTTAATTTGTACCTCCGCCCCCTCATTCACTCACTTCAAAGCTGGGACGCTACAGTTTTCAACTATGCGGACGATCTGCAGATCGTCCTCCCGCTTCACTCCCCACAAGCTGTCAATAATTTTCACTCTATTATGACCCACATTCAGCAGTGGATGAATCACAACCAACTAAAACTTAATCCTGGGAAGACTGAGCTCCTTCTCCCTGGTTCCAGTGCTGCTTACTGGGGTCCGCAGTTCTGGCCCATTGAGCTTGGCCCCCCTCCTGCTCCGGCCAAGACGGTGAAGAGCCTTGGAGTGACAATCGATGCCGAGCTCTCGCTTAAAGCCCAAGTAGGTGCCACGATCTCTTCATGTATGTTCCAGCTCCGAAAGATCCGGAAGATCAGGCACCTACTACCACATGCGGCACTGGCCCAGGTTGTCATGTCCCTGGTTCTTTCCCGCCTGGACTTTTCTAATTCCCTTTATCACGGACTCCCATGTTCTCTTGTGGGCCGTCTCCAGGTTGTGCAGAACCAGGCAGCCCGTCTTATTTTCAAAGTCCCAAAATGGCAGTCTGCGAAGCCCTTGCTTCATAAACTCCATTGGCTGCCAGTAGAACGGAGGGCGGCCTTTAAGCTGGGCTGTCTTACGTTCAAATCCCTCCATTGCACCAGTCCTGCCTTTCTCAACTCACTGATCACTCCGTACCAACCTGCACGTAACCTTCGGTCAGCTCATCATCACCTACTTGTCACTCCGAAAGTCAAAACCAGCAAGGTTGGGGGCCGTCGCTTTGCCCACCTTGCACCTAAATTCTGGAATTCTCTTCCAATAGTCATTAAATCTAATGGTTCCTTACTCCAATTCAGGAAGCTTTTAAAAACTTTTCTGTTCTCCAGCACCGGTTAGTTTCTGCCTTGGGATTCTGTCTTTGTTTTGTCAGTTAGCGCCAAGAAACCTCTGGTGTTAGTGCGCTTAAGAAGTTTCACTTAACATAACATAACAGAGACCGTCCAGAGCACTGTGATCGGTCCTGGAGTACATTATTGTTGCATTACGCATTGCATTATTTTTGCATTCCAAATTGCCAGATTGTTGCATTACGCATTGCATTATTTTTGCATAACGAACTACATTATTGTTGCATTACGCATTGCATTACGCATGCATTACAAACTGCCTGATTATTGCATTAATCATTGCAATATTTTTGCATAACGAACTGCCTGATTGTTGCATTACGAATTGCATTATTTTGGCATTACGAACTGCCTGATTGTTGGATATCGAACTGCATTATTTTGACATTCTGAAGTGCCCGATTCTTGCA